>NC_133515.1:77728571-78029285 GCF_049354715.1 Callithrix jacchus | reverse complement strand
ACCCTTCTCCCCAAAATATATCATACACGTTCTGTTAGGAAAATTATACATTTTTAAAGTTTCTCTATGGAAGCTTAATTTAATTTGCGCACAAAAGATACTGTTAAAAAAGCAATGTCCTTGGCTGGGTGCAGTGACTCACACCATCATCCCAGCACTTTGGGAGGCTGAGGCAGGCAGATCACTGAGGTAGTTCAAGACCAAACTGGCCAACATGGTGAAACCCCATCTCTACTAAAAATACAAAAATCAGCCAGGCATAGTGGCACACGTAATCCCAAGTAATCCCACCTACTTGGGAAGCTGAGGCAGAAGAACTGCTTGAACCTGGGAGGCAGAGGTTGCAGTGAGCCAAGATAGTGCCACTGCACTCCAGCCTGGGCAACAGAGCAAGACCCTGTCTCCAAAATAAGAAAAAAAAATTTTTTTAAGTAGTGTCTTTAATATGATAAGCACCCATGGGAAAGCTACCTGGAGTTAATAAACATTTGCCACGAGTAACCCAGGAAGGGGTGTTTGTGGATGTGTGTATAAAAATTGAAGATTAACTAGTTACTGGTAAATTGAAAAGTTTAAAAGAGGAGAGGGAGTGAACAGGGGAGAGGATGGGTTGGAACTCCCCAACTTACACAAGTAGGAAGGTAAGCATTGTTTTCTGGTGTGTTTTTCACCAAATTACTGTGACTTATCTTACATTCCTAAAACTGGAAAAGAAATTAAATTTTAAGTAGCTACATACAAAAATCACTGCCCACAACTGCACAACATTAAACTCTGCCTTCAACATTTCCTTGAAGCCTGAAAGCCACACCTTTTATAGAATGCACTTCTAATAAATGTCAACGTGTAAGCATTCAAATTTGTTGGAAACTCTATAGACAAGGTCAAAGATGACTTGCAAATAGACTAGATCAACTAAATACTACAGTGACAGAACAGCAGGGATGCGAAAGATGCCAAAGAATATAAACATATAACTAAAAACACAGACTTAAGGCTGGGTGTGGTGGCTCACGCCTGTAATCCCAGTGCTTTGCGAGGCTGAAGCAGGCAGATCACAAGGGCAGGAGTTCAAGACCAGCCTGGCCAACATGGTGAAACCCCATCTCTACTAAAAATACAAAAACTAGCCGGGGTGTTGGTGGCAGGCGCCTGTAATCCCAGTGACTCAGGAGGCTGCGGCATGAGAATCACCTCAACCCAGGAGGCAGAGGTTGCAGTGAGCTGAGACTGCGCCACTGCACTCTAGCCTGGGTGATGAAACAAGACTCCGTCTAAAAAAAGAAATACAGACTTATAAGCAATCATAGAAACTATTGGTCACTCCCTCACTTCATTCAACTGCTCATTTGTCACCTCTCAGAGGCCTACACTGACCACCCCATCTAAAATAGCTGCCCTTAACACACTCTATTCCTGAACTCTTATTTTTTTCTCACAGCAGTTGCCACTATAAACCACTATATTCTATAGGCACATCTGCTCGACTGTTTGCCTCATTGAAACATAAACTCAATGAGGGCAGAAGCTTGGTCGTTTTTTTTTTTTCAACCCCGGGCCTAAACACATAGCTGGCCTTCAAAACACTGAACATAAAATTAACCCTTGGGACGTTTCAGATTCTGAGAACAGGAACCATCTCTGAACCATTCTCTCTGACTGTGATCATCTAGGTCCTTCATTCAAAATGCATTAATTGGAAATACCTAAAAGAAACGTGGGAGGGGGTCGGAAGAAAGTGGAGAAGAGATATTTACATAAATTAAAAAGGGAGCTGATATATGCGTAACACTTTTGCTCAACGTCAACTTCTCAAGTCAAGGCCTCACTGACACTGGCACTCAATACACAGGTGCTGAATAAATAAATGATAAAAGTGAAACCCAGAGAGGTTAAAGGATTTCCTCAAGGTCACACACCTAGCAACAAACACAGCCCTTACTATAACCTTGTCTACTATAGCCCCGTGTGTTGGCTCTTTCCACAGTCACTTCCACTACACCACAGAGCCTGTTCCAGCACATGATTCTATTTAACAGATTTCTCCTCTTTTTTTTTTTTTTAAGTGCCAAAGAAAATACATGTTACCAAAAAAAGTGACACACTGGGTAGCATTTTAAACTCAAGTGTTTCGCCAACTAAAACTATATTCAAATTTCATAAGTATACAGGCTTAGCCCGTAAAACAGAAAGGCACAACTATTCATAGTTAAGTTCCTCTTGAAATTGGTGTGTATGCTTTGAAAGTTTTAAAACAACCACTGAAAAACCTATTCACCAATTCTGAATGGCCTGTAAAGTATCAGCCTCACTTTCATTATTTTCAGAGCCCACAGTATCTCCTCCCTGGCTATACTTTATCTTGCAGATTATGCAAGGCAATGTAACTAACTTCAAAGCCCCTCTATTTCCTTTTAAAGTACAAAAAAATCTCCCAAAACACTGAACATAAAATTAACCCTTGGGACGTTTCAGATTCTGAGAACAGGAACCATCTCTGAACCATTCTCTCTGACTGTGATCATCTAGGTCCTTCATTCAAAATGCATTAATTGGAAATACTTAAAAGAAACGTGGGAGGGGGTCGGAAGAAAGTGGAGGAGATATTTACATATATTAAAAAGGGAGCTGATACATGCATAACACTTTTGCTCAACGTCAACTTCTTGTGTCAAGTCGAGGCCTCACTGACACAACTTCTGCTGTCTTCTTGATCACCTTCCTCGCAGAGACGGGCCAAAGCCGGCACCTTCTGCCGGGACTGTCTCTAGACCTAGGATGGGGCACACCAGGACAGCGGACGGTTTGCTCCGCGTCTCTCAAAACTATTGCCAGCCCAATTAGTAAACCGAGAGGGCAGCCCTGAGATGCGGGATGGCCAGAGTTGAAATGAGCCTGGGAGTTAAGAGTGGGATGGGGCGACGAACAGGCGTGGGGAGGGTAAACAACGCACAGGTAACAGGAGTGAGAACAGGGTTGAGGTGGGGTCAGCGAAAGGCAAAAGACGAAGGAAGGAAGGGAACGGGGCTCAGGGTGGGATGGGCGGTAGCAAAGGGGGAGGGAACGCGAGCGGGCTGGGGGAGGGGGAGAAGGGTCCGGGGCGGGGCGGAAGGGAGCAAAGAGGCGGGATGAAGACGGCCAGGCCGGGAGGGTCTTTACCTGCAGCTCCGCCCGCTCCACCTCCCACTGGGCTCTCTCCACCTCGAAGCGGGCCCACTCGTGCTGCAGGAAGTGCAGGATCCCTGGGAGACTGTACTGGGCTCGGGCCGCCCCCGCCGCAGCCGCCCCGTCGCCGGCCGCGGCAGCCTCCGCCAGAGGCCCGAGCCCCTTGGCACCGCCGGCGCCCGGGTGGTTGTTGCTGAAGAAGACGCCGGGACCCGCCTGCTCGTCCATGGCGGCCGCAGATACCCGGGGAGCTGCCCCGGCGCCCAGCAGCGGAGGCAACAGCGGCGGCAAGCAGCGCCTCCTCCTCCCTCCGCCGCTCCCGCCCACACCCCAGTCAGCAGGGAGCAGCCGCCTGGGCGCGGGGGCCGGCCGAGCCCGTGACGGGCCGGGAAATGGGTCAACTGCAGCGCGCGGGTGGCCCGGGGCTTGCCGGGAAATGTAGTCGTGGGGCGGGACGCGGGCGAGCGAGACCAAGGCGGCCTGTGGGGCTTCGCCTCGGCTGGGGCGTGGCTTCGGGCCTGTCCCGCCCACTCCGGCTCGCCGCGGAGGGGCGGGCTTGGCGGGGAGCGCGGGTTTCCTATTGCTGGCTGGGCGCGGGCGGGCGGCGCTCCAGTCTTCCTTGCACGCGGAAGTTGGCGGGCGGCGCTCCCTTTTGCGCACACACACACAAGCACGCGGGCGGCACTCCCTGTTGCACACATACACACACACGGAAGTTATCACGCCAAGATACCAGCCCGAGCCGCGTATCGTTTAAGGCTTCCTGGTCGTTCTGTGAAGAAACCGTCAAAGCGAACTACCTGGTGCGGCAGCGGGACGGGTTCTCCCGCCGTCAGTCCTGCGAGCTCTCGTGCCGGCTCCGACTTCGGAGTTTTTATCACCCTAGACGCTCCTCCATTCTGCCAGTCTGCGGGTCGCTGTCGCTCCTGCCTTTCTTTTTTGACTCGAGGGGCTCAAACCTGTTGCCTGACCAGTTTTCATTTCTAAGGAACGCTGCTCACCTCTCCAAGACAGCGCCGCAGCTTGCTGCTGCTGCTGCCTGCAAATTGTAGTTTGTTGACAGCCCGTCGGAAAACCTGCTCTGTTGAAGTTTCTTTCCCTTTGCAGCCCTCTGCAGTAAATCCTGTAAAAGTTTTAGCATCCAATAACAGATGCTTTGTTATTTGCCTCATTTTTCCTTACTCCCGCTCATTTTTACTCCATTTAATTGAACATATATTTTGATTATCGGTTATCTCTCGCGCTGGGAATATTAAGATAAATGACACCATTTCTGTTATCAAAGATTGGCATAGAATCAAGTATAACACTGCCTGCAAAGCGACACCACCTGAAAGAGCAAGGTCCCTTTCTGCTTCCTAGCCCAGTCTTAGATATCCTGTCCCCTCTCCATTTTCACTTGTCCTGTTCCAGTTTCTTTTACGATTCACTTGCAAACTGGCAACAGCATCCGCCTACCAAAGGTACACCAAAGTCCTTTCCTTTTAAGTGGCTCTCTGTAAATATTTTCCTTTTCCGAAGTCTGACAATATGTCACTATAAATTCACACTGCAACAGTGGGAGAAAGGGAAGGCCCTTGAAAACAATTTTTAAAATGCAAATGAGGCTGGGCTTGGTGGCTCACGCCTGTGAACCAAAGCACCTTGGGAGGCTGAGGTAGGTGGATCGCTTGAGTTCAGGAGTTCGAGACCGGCCTGACCAACATGGGGAAACCCCGTCTCCACTAAAACTACAAAATTAGCTAAGTGTGGTGGCGCATGCCTGTAATGCCAGCTACTCCAGAGACTGAGGCAGGAAAATTGCTTGAACCCAGGAGGCGAAGGTTGCAGTGAGCCGAGATTGCGCCATTGCACTCCAGTCTGGGCAACAAGAGCAAAACTCCGTTTCAAAAAAAAAAAGCAAATGAAATTAAGCACCTTTTTATCACCCTAACAAGTTATCTGGAATTCTTATGTTTTCTAGGACGTACTTCTGGGCTATCAGACTTGATGGCCATGAAAAAAATGAAAAGATACAGGCTGCTGAGTGACATGTCAGGGAAAGACATCCTGTCCCTGTCCTCTCTCCCCTCCCCCCTTTCCCATGGCTACTTGCAGAAAGGACAGGAAACACATTGTATCTGCTCTGGTTGCAAATAAAGATGGAGAACTCTCTTCTCTCCTTAATTGATGTT
Organism: Callithrix jacchus; assembly: GCF_049354715.1. Lineage (NCBI taxonomy): Eukaryota > Metazoa > Chordata > Mammalia > Primates > Cebidae > Callithrix > Callithrix jacchus. The sequence continues at coordinate 78,023,946 of NC_133515.1, read as the reverse complement.
TCTGCTTTATGAATTAATTCTTTATTATCATAAAAGATTGATCCAGGCCTGGCCAAATTCCCTGTGTCATAACTTATTTGGCTGTCAGTGTCCTTTGAGATACAGCCCAGTCTTCTCGTTTATAGCTCAAGGAACTAAGTTTCAAAAAAATTGAGACTTGTCCACAATGAGGCCTTGAGTGAGAGGACACATGCAACAATTTGTTTAAGTCAATTCATAGCAGACCACAAAATGTAGTTAAATTCATAGATAATCTGGACTACCACACATATACAAAAACACTATTTTAATTCATAGTTCAACTTTATTACTCACAATACCTTTTTTTGCTTTACGAGGACTCATTTACATTTTGGCCGGGCGCCATGGCTCACGCCTGTAATCCCAGCACTTTGGGAGGCCGAGGCGGGCATATCACTTGAGCCCAGGATTTGTGGGCAGGAGACAGGAGAATTGGGTCTGGAGGCAGGGAACATAAAGCAGATTCATGCTGACTTCCTAGAACTGAATCAAATGGAAACACTTCAGCTATGACAGGAAATATCATCTCCATTTACTCAGAGCACCCCCTAAGTAAATGACTGTAACTTTACTTCATCCTCTTCATTTACATAGGTTGTATACCAGGTAACCAGTGGAAACTTCTAGAAGGTATTCAAACCCCAGAAAATTCTGTAATGGGGCTCTTGAGCCCCTATGCTCGGGCCTGCTCCCATGTTGTGGAGCCTACTTTCATTTTCAAATATCTCTGTGTTTGTTGCTTCATTCTTTCCTTGCTTTGTTTGTGCGTTTTTTCCAATTCTTTGTTCAAGACTCCAAGAACCTGAACATCCTCCACTGATAACAGTTGGATTCCAGCTTGGCCAAGATGGCAAAACACATCTCTACTAAGAATACAAAAATTAACCAGGCATGGTGGCACATGACTGTAGTCACAACTACTTGGGAGGCTGAGGCACAAGAATCGCTTGAACCCGGGAGGTGGAGGTTTCAGTGAGCTGAGATCACGACACTGCACCCCAGCCTAGGCAATACAACGAGACTGTGATTCAAAAAAAATTTTTTTTAAAAGAAGTCCTTTCCTTAGTGTTCTTGTGCCTTAAGTTGTCTTCAAGTAATAGGACTGTGATTCCATAATTTTTCTTTAGTTGGGCCTGGTGCCGTGGCTCATGCCTGTAATCAGAGCACTTTGGGAGGCTGAGGCAGGTGGATTGCCTGAGCTCAGGAGTTCGAGACCAGCCTGGACAACACTGCAAAACCTTGTCTCTACTAAAATACAAAAAGAAATTAGCCAGGTGTGGCAGTTTGAGCTTGTAATCCCAGCTACTCCAGAGGCTGAGACAGGAGAATCATTTAACTCACAAGTGGAGGTTGCAATGAGCTGAGATTGTGCCACTGCACTCCAGCCTGGGCAATAAGAGTGAAACTCTGTCTCAAAAATAAATAAATAAATAAGCTAGATTGTGCCATTGCACTCCAGACTGGGTGACAGAGCAAGACTCTGTCTCGCAAAGAAAAAAAAATTCTCTTATACTGAATCAGCTTCTTCTTTTTTTTGAGATGGAATTTCGCTGTTGTTACCCAGACTAGAATGCAATGGCACGATCTCGGCTTACTGCAACCTCTACCTCCTGGGTTCAAGCAATTCTCCTGCCTCAGCCTCCCGAGTAGCTGGGACTACAGGCACGCACCACCATGCCCAGCTAATTTTTGTATTTTTTTTAGTAGAGACAGGGTTTCACCTTGTTGACCAGGATGGTCTCGATCTCTTGACCTCGTGATCCACCTGCCTTAGCCTCCCAAAGTGCTGGGATTATAGGTGTGAGCCACCGCACCCGGCCCTGAATCAGCTTCTAAAACTTCGTTTTTGAGGAGTGATCTTACTGACGATTGTTCTTCCATTTATGGTTGTCCGTTTTTCACATTTTCTGTATTCAGCATGAAAATTTTTTTTTTTTGAGACAGAGTCTTTCTCTGTCGCCAGGCACCAGGCTGGAGTGCAGTGGCATGAGCTTAGCTCACTGCAACCTCTACCTCCCAGGTTCAAGCAATGCTCCTGCCTCAGCCTCCCAAGTAGCTGGGACTACAGGCACGTGCCACCACGCCCAGCTAATTTTTGTATTTTTTAGCAGAGATGGGGTTTCACCATGTTGGCCAGGATGGTCTTGATCTCTTGACCTTGTGATCTGCCTACCTCGGCCTCCTAAAGCGCTGGGCTCACAGGTGTGAGCCACTGCGCCCGGCCGAGTTTTTGTTTTTGAGACTGGGTCTCACTCTGTTGCCGAGGCTGGAATGCAGTGGCGTGATCTCAGCTCACTGCAACCTCCACCTCCTGGGTTCAAGCAATTCTCTGCCTCAGCCTCCTGAGTAGCTTGGATTACAAGCACCCACCACCATGCCTGGCTAATTTTTTTTTTTTTTTTTTTTTGAGATGTGGTCTTGCTCTGTCACCAGGCTGGAGTCCAGTGGCATGTTCTCAGCTCACTGCAACCTCCAACTCCCTGGCTCAAGTGATTCTCCTGCCTCAGCCTCCTGAGTAGCTGGGATTACAGGCCCAGCTAAATTTTTTATTTTTAGTAGAGATGAGGTTTCACCATGTTGGCCAGGATGGTCTCAATTTCCTGACCTTGTGATCCACCAGCCTCGGCCTCCCAAAGTGCTGGGATTACAGGTGTGAGCCACCACTCCCAGCCTATGAATTTTTCAATGGAAACTTTTCATCAAAAATAACACAGAGAGGCTCACAAATGCTAACACTTTTTCTGTTTTTTTGAGACGGAGTCTCACTCTGTTGCCAGCTTGAAGTGCAGTGGTGTGATCTCGGTTCACTGCAACCTCCACCTCCCAGGCTCAAACAATTCCCCTGCCTCAGCCTCCTGAGTAGCTGGGACTACAGGGACGCACCGCCATGCCCGGCTAATTTTTTGTATTTTAGTAGAAATGGGGTTCGCCTTTGTTGGCCAGGATGGTCTCAATCTCCTAACCTCATGATCCACCTGCCTCGGCCTCCCAAAGTGCTGAGATTATAGGTATGAGCCACCATGCCTGGCCTACTTTTCTAAAACTGTCCAAAATAACCAGTTATTGAGGGCTCTTTAGATGCTCAAAGAAAGGTCTTTAAGTTGAATTTGACAGTTGTTTCAGAATTATGGCCAGAAAAAAAAACGAGGACTGCTTGACAGGAGAAAGGCCTCCCCAAGGATTAGAATAACTTTAGGAAATAGAAATAGACGATAACCCTTTGTTTTTCCACCTCTTCTACCCCTGCTCACTCCCTAACGTCTCCCATCCCTCCTTTCTGCCTACCCTGCTGCGGGGAGCCAGTGTCTACTTCTACCTTTCTCAGATTTCAGCCAAACTTACTCCCTAAATTTGAAGTCTGGTAATGGCTAGGTTGGCGAAACAGCCAATACCAAATTTGGGATAAAGAAATTGCAGTATTTAAAATTTTTCTTGGAGTCCAAAAATTAAATCTATATCCAGTCTTATGATGGGATGGGAAAATGGCTTCTATTAGTTGTTATCATTATCATTACTATTGTTTTCTTTCAGAAGAGTATGATTGAAGTTAAGGAGTTGTCTAATTTTAATTTTTAAATTAATGTTTTATTTTATTAATTAAATTTAATAAGTTTAAATAAAACATACTTTAAAATTAAAGTTAATTTTGTAGTGACTGATATTTAGAGAAATAGATACTTCAAATCTAAAATCAGGATTCCTTTGACAAATTTAAATATCTAACACAGAGGGACTGAAATGATAACACAGCTCTGAAGCTGTAGCAAGACTTCTCTTGGAATGTTAATGGTGATCAACTTCAGATTCTATTTCTCTAAGCAAAGGTAAACTGGATTCTGAACACATTCTTTTCCTTTCTCCCCATAAATTCCATGCCTTGCTTTTCTACCCCTTTTCTCTTTTAAAATGTCCAATGAATGTAAGCTCTATTCAACAGATTGTTTTAGTAGCTAAGGTGTCCTCATTTCTAAGCCAGAAACTGAATTTCAAACAATTAACGTCTACTTCGTTACATAAAAATAACTGCGTGTGTATGTATGGCATATAGAAAAAGAATATTTTTTATGAGCCTGCTATTCCTGTCAACTATGCAACTGAGATGCACTCATTTCCAGGTATAGCCACTTTCTCAGCAGACGACACTCAATTTTCATTTAGGCTTGAATTGCTCAGAACAGCACTGCCTTCCCAAGCTCCCACCTGTTAGTCCTTAGACATAAATTAAGTTGGTCCTCAAAAAAATTCAAATGTAGTACAGTATTTTTACGAATATGATGGGCAAGGGGGTGGTGGAACGAAATCTGGGCACTGTGCAAGAAAAACAAGAGGAATGAAGTTGAAGAAATCCAATACATTTTGTTTCATTTTGAAGACTGTGTTTTCCTTAGATTTCCTAAAACAGGATTTAACCTATTTTGCTTGTACTATATCTCTCTCTCTGTACTCTGCAGGCCCTCAATATGCTACTGTTGTTCAATATGTGTTAATTATAGTACTTGCAGTTGTTCTCTGTAATGGAAAATTCTATCGTTATCTATGTTACCTTCTTTCCCAGATTTCCCCTCAGCTGCAGGACATGAAGTAACAAGAGTGGGAATGGTTTGAACCAGCTTATATAAACTTTCACATGAACTCTAATATATAACATTATTCCTGACAAACTGATTGTATTCAAGCTTAAGGAGCTGATAAAAATTCATTGTAGGGGAAAAAGATAATGCAGACAACATGGTTTTTAGTATATGGCAATAACCAAATTAAGGCTGCAACTTTTTTTTTTTTTTTTTAATAAGAATGTAGCCATATTGGCTGGGCGCGGTGGCTCAAGCCTGTAATCCCAGCACTTTGGGAGGCCGAGGCGGGTGGATCATGAGGTCAAGAGATCGAGACCATCCTGGTCAACATGGTGAAATCCCGTCTCTACTAAAAATACAAAAAATTAGCTAGGCGTGGTGGCACGTGCCTGTAGAGGCAGGAGAATTGCCTGAACCCAGGAGGCGGAGGTTGCGGTGAGCCGAGATCGTGCCATTGCACTCCAGTCTGGGTAACAAGAGCGAAACTCTGTCTCAAAAAAAAAAAAAAAAAAAGAATGTAGCCAGATTAAAGCGTTAAAGGAAGAGTATAAACTAGAAGGGCCAGGTGTGGTGGGTCACACCTGTAATTCCAGCACTGTGGGAGGCCGAGGCAGGCTGATCAGCAGACATTTAAAAAAATGTATGTTACATGCATTAATTCAATCCTTAAAATGTCTCTATGAGGTAAGTACTAATATTATCTGACATCGAGAGTTCAAGACCAGCCTGACCAACATGGAGAAACCCCATCTCTACTAAAAATACAAAATTAGCCAGGCATGGTGGTACACACCTGTAATCCCACTACTCAGGAGGCTGAGGCAGGAGAATTGCTTAAACCCAGGAGGCGGAGGTTGCAGTGAGCCGAGATTGCGCCACTGCACTCCAGCCTGGGGAATAAGAGCAAAATTCTGTCTCAAAAATAAATAAATAAATAAATAAGCTAGAAGATGAGGGTGGGATGGGGAGCATTTGGGCAGAATTCAAATACCCTGAGGAAGAAAAGTACATGGTATATTTGATATGTTAAAAGAACTCCAATATGGCTGGCACATAAAGAGCAACACAAAAGTAATAACAATTACTTTTTTTTTTTTTTTTTTGAGAGGGAATCTTGCTCTGTTGCCTAGGCTGGAGTCCAGTGGTACAATCTTGGCTCAGTCCAGTGGTGCAATCTTGGCTCACTACAACCTCTGTCTCTTGGGTTAAAATAATCTTCCTGCCTCAGCCTCCCGAGTAGCTGGGGCTACAGGCATATGCCACCATGCTCAGCTAATTTTTGTATTTTAGTAGAGATAGGCCTTCTCCATGTTGGTGAGGCTAGTCTTGAACTCCCAACGTCAGATAATATTAGTACTTACCTCATAGAGATGGGGTTTCACCATGTTGGTCAGGCTGGGCTCGAATGCCTGACCTTAAATGATCCTCCCGCCTCAACCTCTCAATGTGCTGGGATTATAGGAGTGAGCCACCGTGCCCAGGCAACAATTTCTTTTTTTTTTTTTAAAAAGATGGAGTTTCACTGTTGTTACCCAGACTGGAGTGCAATGGCATGATCTCGGCTCACCGCAACCTCCGCCTTCTGGGTTCAAGCAATTCTCCTGCCTCAGCCTCCCGAGTAGCTGGGACTACAGGCGTGCACCACCATGCCCAGCTAATTTTTGTATTTTTAGTAGAGATGGGGTTTCACCTTGTTGACCAGGATGGTCTCGATCTCTTGACCTCGTGATCCACCCACCTCGGCCTCCCAAAGAACAATTTCTATTTTTATAGCTAATACTTATTGAGCATTTACTCAGAAAAAATAATGTATTTTACATGCATTAATTCAATCCTTAAAATGTCCCTATGAGGTAAGTACTAATATTATCGACCATTATTATTATTATTAGTAGTAGTAGTAGATAAGGACCCTACCACTTACCTATAGGCACCAGCATGACATAAAAGGTGGAGGTGAAGTAGTTAGGGGCCAGATTACGTGGGGTTTGATGGTCACGTTAAGGAATTGGTCTTTCCACTAAAACTAACTGAAGAGTTTTCAGAATGGTATTAGATTTGAATTTATAAAAATCATTTCATTATCTATGTGGGAAAATACAGCATTAGCAGACTCCTAATTTTTTTTTTTTTAGATGAAGTTTCGCTCTTGCTACCCAGGCTGGAGTGCAATGGCGCGATCTCGGCTCACCGCAACCTCCGCCTCCTGGGTTCAGGCAATTATCCTGCTTCAGCCTCCTGAGTTGCTGGGATTATAGGCACGCGCCACCACGCCCAGCTAATTTTTTGTATTTTTAGTAGAGACGGGGTTTTACCATGTTGACCAGGATGGTCTCGATCTCTTGACCTCCTGATCCACCCACCTCGGCCTCCCAAAGTGCTGGGATTACAGGCTTGAGCCACTGTGCCTGGCCCAAGTCTTAAATTGATTCCTAAGGATCAGACACGGTTTTAAAGTCCTTTGCAAATATTAGCTCATTTAATCCAGAGCTACATTATGAGATAGGTTTTTTTTTTTTTTTATATTTAGCATCATATATGATTCCATTTATATGCAGTTCAGAAACAGGAAAAACTAATCTATAATGACAAAAAAATAGGGGTTGGGGTTGAGGACTGACTGGAAAGGGGTAAGAGGGAGTTTTCTGGGGTGACAGAGATTGGGTTATAGGGAGGTGTATGTCATTATCAAAACCTGTAGAATATTTTCCTTAAGATCTGCATTTCATTATGCAAATTTTACCAAAAAAGCAAACTACAGTTAACAGACAAGCTGAAGAATGTAGGCCTGAAGCATACTGATATCTGTAAATTCAAAATGCATCAAAATATGAGATGGATAGATGGATGGCTCAATACATGGTGCCCGGCCTCCTAGTTCCATTTTAAATTGAGTCTGAGGAGTCCTGAGACATGCAGTGGGTAGGTAGCTATATATATAAATATCTGAAGAGCAGAAAAGAAGCTAGGGTTCTTGATGACTCTAAGAAGGAATCTCTGGCTTTGATTCTCTATCATATCATACTTTAAACCATTCCTTCCTACTGCTGATCACAAATTGTCATTATTTTATTATGTATCTCTCCAGGCAGAATGAAGATAGAATCTCTATCATGGCAGATTCTCTGTTTGACTGTTCATGATTATATTCCCAATGTCTGGCATATAGTATAGTAGGTGCTCCATAAATAATTGTCCAATGAATAAATGACACAGCATTAAGGAATCATATCACAAAAATATCTGACAAACAGGAATTCAAATACTCTTGTACATGTCCATTGTTAAAGCATGCACTATCATAAGGCAACTGGTTTTTGTTGTTGTTGTTAAACAGCTTTCTTAGAAAACTCATCCTTTGGCCAAGCATGGTGGTATGCTCCTGTAGTCCTGGCTACAGGACTTCCTGTAGTCAGGAAGCTGAGATGGGAGGATTGCATGACCCCAGGAGTTCGAGGCTGCAGTGAGCTATGATCACAACACTGCACTCCAGCTTAGATGTCAAAGAGTGAAACCCTGTCTCTAAAAAAAAAACTAAAATGATATCAACAACAACAAAAAGAAAACTCTTTTATATTCAATTGCTAACTACTTATATGAAACATCAACCTGTTTGGGCAACTAGGCTATCTGGTCCCCCTATCTGAAGATTAACAATCACATTACCCTTGTTTACCTTCAGTTTCTCTAAATCACCCGATTTATATGCACATCCGTTTGTCATTGCCCTTGACATATTGCATCTGAAGCTAAGCCTTCATGCCCCCCATACACACACACACTGGGGTCACAGTGTATAGAGTAGGACTATCACCTTCCGTGTGTGTGTGGGGGGGGTGCGTGGGTGGGTGTGTGAGTGTGTTTGTGTTTGTTTTGTTTTAGGGAGTGTCTCACTCTGTTGCCAGGCTGGAGTGCAATGGCACAATCTCAGCTCACTGCAACCTCCCCCTCCCAGATTCAAGCAATTCTCGTGCCTCAGCCTCTCTACTACAGGCATGCACCACCATGCCCAGCTAATTTTTGTATTTTTAGTAGAGACGGGGTTTCATCATGTTGGCCAGGATTGTCTAGATCTCCTGACCTCGTGATCTGCCCACCTTGCCCTCCCAAAGCGCTGAGATTACAGGCCTGGTTGTTTGTTCGTTTTGAGATAGGGTCTCACTGCATCACCCAGGCTGGAGTTCAGTGGCACAATCATGGCTTACTGCAGCCTCAACCTCCTAGACTCAAGGGATCCTAGTGCCTCAGCCTACTGAGTAGCTGGCTCATCACCAGGCCTGGATGATTTTTTTTTTCTATCGAGACAGAAGTCTTACTATGTTGTCTAGGCTAGTCTTGAACTCCTGGGCTCAAGCAATCGTCCCCACCTTGGTCTCCCAAAGTATTGAGATTACAGGCATCAACCACCATGCCTGGCCATCGTGCTTGTTTTAACAAGTGTATTTTCACTAAAAACAGTCCAAACACCTTGTCTAAACAGTCTAAACATGCTTGTCTATTAGCTTCTTAATGATTTACAGTAAACTAAAATGCCATTACAAAAATATAATGCTTAGGTACAGAAAAATATTTGTTGAGATTAAGGGCACTGCCAGGAATTTTCTTGGAATTTGGAAAACAATGACCCAATTTCACTTTCACATATATTTACTCCAGAAATTATCACTTTCTAGGGTTCAATTAGAATCAGAATCATTCAACTAGTAAACAGATGTGATTTCTTTTTTTTTTTTCAAGATGGGGTTTCATCATGATGGCCAGGCTGGTCTTGAACTCCTGACCTCAGGTGATCCACCCACCCCGGCCTCCCAAAGTGCTAGCATTACAGGCGTGAGCCACCGTGCCTGGCCAACAGATGTGATTTCTTTGATACAATCTGTCATGTTTTTATAACCCCTTTGGAGAATCTATCCCAAGGAAATAGTTTACAAAGTTCTATTTTTAAAAATGCAAATTCAATATTAATTATAAAAATATAAAAACTGGACCCAGCACCATGGCTTACTCCTGTAATTCCAGCACTTTGGGAGGCTGAGGCAGGAGGATCACTTGAGCCCAAGAGTTTGAAACCAGCCTAGGCAACATGTTAAGATCCTGTCTCTACTAAAAAGACAAAAATTAGCCAAATGGCATGCTCCTGTAGTCTCAGCTACTCAGGAGGCTGAGGCAGGAGGATTTTATTTGAGCCTGGGAGGTTGAGGCCACAATGAGCCATCATCATGCCACTGCACTCCCACCTGGGCAACAGAACAAGACCTTGTGTCCAAATATATATTTACACACACACACACATATATACACACACACAAACACTTTATATACTTATACATACTTTGTGTGTGTGTGTGTATTCATATGATAAGATTACCAGCTTGGGCATTGTGGCAAGATATCTGTACAAAAAATAAAATAAAATTAGTTGGGTGTCATGGCACATGCCTATAGTCCTAGCTACTCAGGAAGCTGAGCCAGGAGGATTGCTAGAGTCCAGGAGTTCAAGGCTGCAGTGAGCTATTATTGTGCCACTGCACTCCAGCCGGGGTGACAGAACAAACCTTTGTCTTTGTTTCATAAATGAAACAAAAATGCATTTTTCCTATATAACTAGAAATAACTTGGAGAGAAGGAAGAGATTTAAATAAATAGCAAATCATCAGTTACACAAGTAAAAAAAGCCAAGCAAATCCACATAAATTTCCAGGGATTATCTGACCAGAATTCAAAGGTAAGGGGAAAAGGAGTAAAAGGAAGTATATGTGTATGAGAAAAACAATGCATGAAATGGAAATTCATGAGTGCCAATGACAAACATGCATGAAATGGACAACTTGTAACTGGTCACTTGTACACGCATGATTTTCTTTTTTTCTGTTTATTTATTTATCGTTTTGAGATAGAGTTTTTCTCTTTCACCCAGGCTGGACTGAAGTGGTGCGATCTCGGCCCACTGCAACCTCTGCCTCCCGGGTTCAAGTGGCTCTCCTGCTTCAGCCTCCTGAGTAGCTGAGTTTACAGGAACACACCACCATGTCAGGCTAATTTTTGTATTTTTAGTAAAGACGGGTTTTTGCCATGTTGGCCAAGCTGGTCTTGACCTTCTGACCTCAGGTGATCCACCCGCCTTGGTCTCCCAAAGTGCTGGGATTACAGGTGTGAGCAACTGTGTCCACCCACATGATTTTCAGTATTTGTTTAGTGGCAGCATTAAAAACGTAGCTCAGTATAATTTTTCTAAATTATGATTAAGGGACCAGGGGCCATGGTCGACGCCTGTAATCCCAGCACTTTGGGAGGCTGAGGGAAACAGATCGTTTGAGTTCAGGAGTTTGAGACCAGCCTGGGCAATATGTGAAACCCTATCTCTACAAACAAAAAAAATACAAAAACATTTAGCCAGGCCTGGTGGTGTGTGCCTGTAGCCCCAGCTACTTTTTTTTTTTTTTAACTTTTATTATTAGCCTCAGCTACTTCTGAGGCTGAGGCAGGCCAGGCGCTGTGGCTCATGCCTGTAATCCCAGCACTTTGGGTGATGGAGTGAGACCCTCTCTCAAAAAAAAAATAGTAACCAGTAAAAAATAAATTAAAAAACGATTAAGATATGAAATTATTAATAAATTTCTGCCCATAAATAATACTTTCATAAGCTTTTAGATAGGAGGGAACTAGAAATGAGTTTGTAATTATTAAATCAGGTTTTAAAATAATCCGTCTAATGGAAAAGCACTGAGGCAAGAAATTTATTTATAGTTCTACTCTAGCCATGTCTGGCATCAACCTAAAAATTCCAACTGAGATTTAAGAATTCTAATATCAAAAATAAACTAGAGGAAATAAAGAAAATGCGAGGGATAGTAATTCATATAATTAAATGTCTTCAATATTGGGCTAATAATATTCATCAGTCAGCACTGTTTAAATGAAAATAAATGATGGATATAAAGTGTTCTAGTATAGTGCTTAGCACACAACAGAAATGGTAATTCTTTTTTTTTTTAAAGATGGGGTTTCACCATGTTGGTCACGCTCCCAACCTCAGGTGATCCGCCCACCTCAGCCTCCCAGAGTGCTGGAATTACAGGCGTGAGCCACCGCGCCCGGCCTCCAGAAATGGTAATTCTTATTGACAATAATCTGTAATATTTTAACTTCTATGTCTGGATTATATGTTTATCTGGTTTTCTGTTTTTGTTATTTTTTTCTTTGAGATAGGGTTCCTTTCTGTCGCCCAGACTGGAGTGCAGTAGCATGATGATAGCTCACTGTAAACTTGAACTCCTAGGCCCAAGTGTGCCTCCTGTGTCAGTCTCCCAAGGTCTTGGTGTTACCAAGGCTGGTCTCGAAGTCTTGGCCTCAAGCAATCCTCCCACCTCTGCCTTCCAAAGAGCTAGGATTATAGGCATCAGCCACCATGCCCAGCCTTGTTTACTGTATTTTATACTGTCATACTGTAATTGTAGTTCTACACCCATGTAAAGACTACTTATTGAACTAAATAATGTTATGACCCAATATTAAAGGATTGCCCAAAAATTCTCTCCTGATAAAAATAAGCAGGACAAATATTCAGATATATGTACTTTTTAAAAATGTGTAAAAGATCAGAGAGGGTATCTACTAAATTATCTCATTTTATAGATGAGAAAACTGAAGCCCCAAAGGGTTAGGTTGTCTAAATTTCTATTTTAGTTCATGACAGAACCTATTTAGAACAGGGATACTTGACCTCATCAGGGCTTAGTTTTCTCTAAGAATTCACGGCTGGGTGCGGTAGCTCAAGCCTGCTTCCCAAGCACTGTGGGAAGCAAGGTAGGCAGATCACCTGAGGTCAGGAGTTCGAGGTCAGCCTGACCAACATGGTGAAAGCCCATCCCTACTAAAAATACAAAAATTAGCCGGTCGTTGTGGTTGGCACCTGTAATTGCAGCTATTGGGTGGCTAAGGCAGGACAATAACTGGAACCCAGGAGGCAGATGTTGCAGTGAGCCGAGATTGCATCACTGCACTCCAGCCGGGTGACAGAGAGAGACTCTGTCTAAAAAAAAAAAAAAAAAAAAATTCAGGCTGGGTGCACTGGCTCATGCCTGTAATCCCACCACTTTGGGAAGCTCAGGAGGATAACTGGAGCCCAGGTGTTTGTGGCTTTAGTAAGCTATGATCATAACATAGCAATCCAACCTTCGTGACACAGCAAGCCCCTGTCTCAAAAAATATTATTAATAATTCAAATGTATAATATCGATTAGTAAGAATTTAGAAGCAAACAGAGGATACTTTATTTCTTGAACTATGAAAACTGCTCAGATTATGCTTTAGAAAGAATCTACTGGCTATAATTGAGGGAATGTGTTCTCTTTCCGGGTCCACAAGGGGGCATAGTTTTAAGGGCAAGAACTTCCCAGCGCCTTGTCCCCCTCCCATCTCTCTCCATCCGGGAGTTTTAAAGGTTTATGTTAAAATTTCACAGAAACTAACAGTCAATCACCCCAGTGGAAGTTCTAAGGAACTCCTTTCATTGGCCCGGGGTCATAGAGAAGGTGGGAGTTCCTCCCAGGTTAAAAGTCCCCTTCTTCCACACCCCTTTGGACTCCATGTTTGGATCCCCTTCCATGAACCCTCTCGTGGAAGCTGTTTTCCTCTATCCCAGATTTTCCCTCTGGAGTCCCCTTCCACACTCTCTTGTGGAAGCCTGTCTTCCCCTCCTAAACTCCATCTCTCTGTCTATTCCCTTCCACTCAGTGTGGAAGCTGCTTTCCTCTCCTGGATCCCATCTTTCCGGATTCTGTCATTCAGTGTGAGAGGAGCTTTCCTTCTCTGGTTTTCCCCCTGGGAACCCTTCTCACTGTGAGAGCGGCTTTTCTTTCTCTCACTCAGTGTGAATTAGCTGTTTCTCTCTCTAAATAAATCACTTTCTAAAACACTTTTGAGTCTGGCGTTTACTGCGCTGTGGTCCCTTCTCTCATTCTTGAGAGGGCAGGAAACCAAGAACCTGTAGAAACATCCTCTCAGGGGAGCTGAGGGCACCCTGAACCCCTGAACCCCAATATAACATAATGATGCTTCTCCTTTTAGCTTCATGATACTGGATGTTCATAATCAAATAAGATTGTTTAGGTTGAGAAAAATCTCATGAGTTGGGCAGCAAAATAAATATTAATCTTCCAACAGATCTTCCTTTTACATATATGATCACAGAAAACTAGAAATTGTCAGTGACTTAGAAGGGTCTAGAGAAAGCATGAAGATATACTGAAAGAGAGAGGAAGGGAACCAGGGAGGGAGACATCACTGCTAATGCATGATGCAGTCTACCCTAAAGAGGGAAATGATGGGAAAAGCCAAGAACAGCAAAAAATAGCCAAGGCAGAAATAAACATACTTTATAAATAGATGAGGGAAAAGGGGTTATGTGTGTACATGCATGTGTGCAAAAAAATAAGGAGATTAGAAACAGTCTGGTGGTTCCTTAGAAAGTTAAATGTATGAGTCAGAAAGGCCAGATTAAAAAAAAAAGAGTTATTTGAACCAGCAATTTCACTCCTAGGTATAAACTCAAGTGGTATTAAAACATATGTCCACTCAAAGCTTGTACATAATTGCTCACAGCATCATTATTCCTAACAGGCAGGAAAAAGGTGGAAAAATCCAAATGTCCTTCAACTGATGAAGAGATTCACAAAATGTGATATATATATATACGATGGAATATTATTCAGCCACAAAAAGGAATGAAGTGATGCTATGACATGGATAAACCTTAAAAAATATTACAGTGGGCTCGACATGGTGGTTCATGCCTCTAATTCCAGCACTTTGGGAGGTTGAGGTGGGTGGACTGCCTCAGCTTGAGTTCAAGACCAGCCTGGCCAACACGGTGAAACAAAAAATTAGCTGGGTGTAGTGGTGTGTGCCTGTAATCCCAGCTACTGGGGAGACTGAGGCAGGAGAATCACTGGAACCCAGGAGGTGGAGGTTGCAGTGAGCTGCACTCCAGCCTAGGTGACAGAATGAGACTCTGTCTCCAAAAACAAACAAACAAACAAACAACAAAAAAAATCACAGTGGCCAGCCTTGGTGGCTCACACCTGTAATATCAGCACTTTGGGAGGCTGAGGCAGATGAATTGCTAGAACTCAGCAGTTTGAGACCAGCTTGGGCAACATGGTGAAACCCTGTCTCTAACAAAATATGAAAAATTAGCAGGGCATGGTGGTGTGTGCCTGTAATCCCAGCTACTCAGGAGGCTGAGGTGGGAGGATTGCTTGAGCCCAGGAGGTAGAGGTTGCAGTGAGTTGAAATTGCACCACTGCACTTCTGCCTGGGCAACAGAGCAAGCAAGATCCCATGTCAAAAACAAGTAAATAAACAGAAAATATTACAGTAAGAAGCCAGTCACAAAAAAGCACATATTAAGTGATTCAATTTATATGAAATTTCCACGACAGAAAATCTGTAGAGACAGAAAGTAGATTTGGGGTATCCTAAGATTGGGGGAAAATGGGGAGATTGTGGGATGAGAGCTAAAGGATACAAAGTTTCTTTTTGGGGTAATGTTCATAATTGACTGTGGTGATGGTTGCACCACTAAAAACCATTGACTTGTACACTCTGCTTTTTTCTATTTGACTTTTTTTTTTGAGAGACTGGGTCACTGTTGCTGGGATATGCATGATCATAGCTTATTTAAGCCTCAAACTCCTGGGCTCAAGCAATTTTCTTGTCTCCATCTCCTGAGTAGCTGAGACCACAGGAGTGCACAACTGGGTCTGGCTAATTTTATTTTTGTTTAAAGTAGAGATGAGGGCTTGCTGTGTTGCCCAGGCTGCTGTCAAACTCCTGGCCTCAGCCTCCCAAAGTGCTGGGATTACAGGTGTGAACCACCATGCCCAAACTAAATTGAGTTGTATGGTGGGTGTGTGAACTGGATCTCAATTAAGTTGTTACCAAAAACAAAAAGCAAGGAGAATAATTTTGGTAATGCAAACCTGAAATGAAAAAGCAACCAGGGCCAACTGTGATGGCTCATGTCTGTAATCTCAGCACTCTGGCAGGCTCAGGTGGGAAGATCATTCAAGACTGGGAGACTGAGGCTGCGCCATGTCATGTGCCACTGCATTCCAGCCTGGGCAACAGTGAGATCCTGCTTCAAAAAAAAAAAGCAAGGAAAAGAAAAGAAAAAACCCAAACGTCAGTGAGAAAACAGGCAAGACAAAAGTACCTATCTAAGGTATTTAAAAGGCTGAGTGGAGTTCAAGTGTAGTGAGCTATGACTGCACTCCAGTCTGGGCAACAGTGCAAGACTCTGTCTCTAAAGGAAAGAAGAAGAGAAAAGAGAAAATGTTCAGAAAAGTGACTTGCTTGTGATCATACTTGCTCAGTCTGTAACACTGTGTGGTAAAACCTGGTGTTTAAAACTTGCTAAAGGCTGTGACAAACATTCCTTTTGTGAATTATCTATTTCATGTGGTAAAATGCCCACTGCATGAGAGAATGGCATCACTGTAATTATGCCTAATTCATTTTTGTATCTTCCGCAGCACTTAGCTTGATGCCTTATACACAGCAGGCATTCAATAAATATTTGATGAAGGAAACTAACCATCATAGCCAGAACTTGAGGTTCTGTAATCACAAAACATAACTGAAGCCAAATTTTAGGCATTAAAAAAAGCAGAATATGTATTATATTTAAAACATTTTAGTGAACCTTTAAATGAGAATTTCAACTCTGATAACAACTAAAATATACATAGCATCATTTAGTAATTTGATATGAAAGCTAAAAGATCCATCAGAAAGATAAGGACATTTTGGGATATGCTTAGAAAATGTTGTGATTTTATTCATAGTATATAAACCACAAGACAGACGCTTTCTATTATTTTGGTTACTTCAAAATTTAAAATCTGCTTGTCTTTCCATTGATTTTTTTCATGACAGATGCTGAGTTCTGACCTGTTTTTTTTCTCTCACAATATCAATAGGCTGCCTGACTACATGATACAATTATGTTTTTAGCATTTAAGACTATGGCTCAGTGTTTAAAAAATAAATTAATTAACAAAAGAGAAACATTATTGGGAGGAAAATGAAAACACATTCACCACATGATAAAAAAAAATCATTCCTTAAAAATCAATAAGTGGTGTGAGCATTATTTCACTTAACCTACTTGGAAGCACTATAATACCAATATACAAATAAAACAGAACCCATAGATAGCCTGGAATGATACAGTGGCCATCACTAATTAAGTGCTAGTTGACACTACAAATAAATGAAAGTGCAAATTAAAAAAAACTTGTTTTTAGCTTAATCGTTGGTGCAGAATGTATGGCGGGGGCTGGTTGTCTGGCAGCTGCTTTGGCTTTGCTCGCTTGGCTTGCTCGAACAGCAGTTTCTAGACGCACTTTCAACTCAGGAGCAGCCCCCATTACTGTCTTGAAAGCATGTGGATACAGAGGTCCAATATGCATCAAATTCTGGAGTGCAAACTCATGAAGATCTTTGGAAGCTGAACTTGCTGAGGCAAATGAATTTTCATCCAGCAGGTAAGAAATCAAAGTGGGAACTAAAAGAGCAAGTAGCTGGACTCCTGTAAATAATAAAGTACGAAGAAACATCACAAACTTAAAGATTATAATAAACTTTAATTTAAAAACTAGGCAACTGCCACAGAAGACTGAATTATAATAAAATAAGTAAACATGCACAGCCTACTTTAGACCTTAATAACTCACAATTAATATTCAATATTTACTAAATGTCCAAGATGGAAAACAGGTTTGTTAATACTGTATAGTTTACAATTACATTAATTTGTTTTACTAAAAAAAAAAAAAAAAAAGAAAAATGGGCCCAAGGTTAAAAAGTAATAAAACACTTTACAGTTGCCATCTGGTAGAATGTATCTTGAGAGTAAGATTATAAAATTTTTACAGGCATTCTAGAATCAGGAGATTGGACTGGGGAACAGAAACCTGAAAACCATCTATTTGCCATTATTTAATTAAAACTAGGTGCTTCTTTCTTCTTAAAGTAGAAGTTTCTTCCTGTTTTATCATCCCCCAAAACTCACAGTGAGGGGAAATTCTCAAAAATAAGGGAATACATAACACGTAGGGTTAACAAGAACCTATGTCTGGCTGATATAAATTCTAAGTCCTTAAAACAAGATATATTTGGAGGCTTTATCTCCTTTTGTTAGTCTCTTTGTCTTTATTTATTAACAACTCCACCCTGGGTATAAGTTTCATTAAAGGTGATATATTTCTAACAATTTTTCTAATTGTGTGTGTGTATAACATCTCCTATAATCACATTGAGAATTACACTTTCTCTCCCTTAATTACTGTTAGTTCTTGTAGAATGACAATTGAAGAAATTGTAAGGCAGCAGGAAGCAGGTGGTAGAGAATGTGTGACACTCACTGATGTCAACAGGGACAGTGATAGTAACCAGTGAAGCCTTTCCAGAATCCCAGTCCCTTCCTGGATCTTACTGTCTTCCTTCCCTGCTGTACTTATTTCCTCCACAGCCCCTATCAATTCCTGCATCTAACTACAGATGTTATATCTACATCTACAATGGATATAATTAGATCTATCTTCATCACTATATAAAGATACATGTCTACATATAATAGACACAGATATACATTATGTATATGGGATGTGAAGTATTTATTGTCAGTGTTTTCCTATGAGAAATGTAAGTTCCATGAGATCAGGGACCTTTGCCTGTTTTATCTCATGCTAAATTCTCAATGCCTAGAACACTACCTGTTATACAGGTACTCAATAACTATCTTTTGAATGAATAAGCATATACACTCTTTCTCTTGGTAACTACCCAGAAGTTTCCAATTAATTGGATATTTTTCCACATTAAGTTTTCATAAGGTAAAAAGCTTATTTTGAAAGTCCCAAGTAAATCCTCCAATCTTCTAGATTTAGTTCAATTTCCCTCATATAGAATGTCAATAGTATTATAGGACCGGGCATGGTGGCTCACGCCTGTAATCCTGTTCCTTTGGGAGGTCAAGATGGGCGGATCCCCTGAGGTCAGGTGTTCGAGACCAGCCTGGCCAACAGGGCAAAACTCCATCTCTACTAAAAATACAGAATTATCTGGGTGTGGTGGTGCATGCCTGTAATCCCAGCTACTTGGGAGGCTGAGGCAGGAGAATCGCTACCAGCTACCCGGGAGGCAGAGGTTGCAGTGAGCCAAGACTGCACCACTGAACTCCAGCATGGGTAACAAAGCAAGACTCCCTTTCAAACAAACAATAAAAGAATATTAATAATATAAAATATTATTATAAAAGCTGGCTTTCATAATAAAAATTAGAGAATTATAAAATATATATAAAATTATCTCCAGTATATTAGCTTGCTAAATTGGAAGAAGTTTCAATAGTAGGTTTTCAATAGTAGGCTGAAAATTAAGGTTTTGGTTTTCATAATTTTAAAATATAATTGGAAAAATTATAACTTATTTAAATATTCATCAAATACCTAGAAATAAGCTAAGTATTAGAGGAAATGTTATGTAATTCATTTCTACCTGGATGCTTTTATTATCTAAATGAAAAGAGTAGACAGTACAAAGAACAGTTAGAGTACTAAGTGCTAAAAAATGTGAGTCGCATTTGAGTATAGAATTCACCCGGCCGGGCATGGTGGCTCACGCCTGTAATCCAAGCACTTTGGAGGCCAAGGCAGGTGGATCACCTGAGGTCGGGAGTTCAAGACTAGCCTGACCAACATGGTGAAACCCTGTCTTAAAAAAAAAAAAAAAAAAAAATAGAATTCACCAAGAGACTCATGAAGCTGAGGAGTACTTTGGGATTTTACAGTTTTGATGACTAGTTTAAAACTGCAAGGCCACAAAGTATGTGGTTGGTTATAAATACAAAAGAAATTCTATGAAGGGTAGGATCAGAATAAGCTAAGTAATTAGATAATATTTCTCAAAGAAAAGATCTAATGTAGGTTTAACAGATTTGTGAAGAAAAAAACAACTGAGGTAAGTGAAAATAATATGAACAATGTAAGCGATTAAAAGGAGCACAGAAAGGAAACTGGTCTGGTCAGGTTAGCAAGCACACACTAGGCAATAGAAAAAGTATTTTAAAAGTCAAGCGAAGATGTTCAGGCTTGATGCTGTAAGGCAAGAGTAAACTTTTCCAAATTCTTAAGCAAAGGAGAGAGAGAATACTTTAGGTAAATTTGACCGTGAATGTCAGCCAGGAAAACTACTATAGTTATCTATTTAGTTATCTATTTAGGAGGTGATTAGTCTTATATCTATTAGGGGATACAAGACTAGGAAGCAAGTTTCTTTTGAATCTTAGAGAAATTTCAGAAAGAGACAGGACAATATTTGAATAACAGATTCAATAAAGATAATGAACAATGAGTCAAATATAATTCTAATACTTTTAACTTATAACCCTGATCATGCAGGGTGAGAAAAGATATACTGCCCATTCTTACTGGATACTGTAAAATTAAGAACAAAATTAACATCTGTAAATGAGATGAAAAAAAGCTGAGTGACTTAAATTCAAAAGCTGAAAATTTACCCTCTTGGAATCATCTAACTATCCAATATGAAGAGAAGTATAAAAATGTTGCCATCAAATTAATATGATTTACATTCATTCATTTATTTGATGGTATCCTCCTAATGAACGTTGTCTTATTTCACTAATAAGACTTATTTATTTTTTGCATGGCATTTAGCCTTAGATTTAGTTTATATTTTAAAAACAGGCCAACTGCTTATTCTACCTCTTAAAAATCTTGTTAGAGTACAAAACATCTGTTATCTGAGTGAAAATATATATTAAGCTGCATAAGTCTCTGGTTAAATGAATGTATGCAGTTTTTCATTAAATTAAAACAAATTTCTAAATAAAAAGTTTTGAGGTATTTTATTAATGATGTTTGGTATTAATACTTAACTGGTTATATTTGTTATAAAGCTTTTATACCTCTATTATGAAGATTAGAATATTATTTTAAATCCCTATTAAACGGGCACAGTGCCTCACACCTGTAATCCTAGTACTTTGGGAGGCCAAGATGGGTGGATCTCTTGAGTCCAGGAGGAGTTAGAGACCAATCTGGGCAACATGGCAAAATCCTGTCTCTACAAAAAATATGAAAAATAGCCAGGCATGGTGGCGTGTAGTCCCAGCTATGTGGGAGGACTGTTTCAGCCTAGGAGGCAGGGGTTGCTGTGAGCCAAGATGGTGCCTTTGCACTTCAGCCCAGGTGACACAGCGAGACTCTGTCTCAAAAAAAAAAAAAGAAAAAAAGAAAAAATCCCATTAAACATTTTATGCTTTTTACTAGAACTTAAGGGATGCATATATTCCTAGGAAAAAAAAAAATCAGTGTGTTGAAATGCCATTAGTAATTCATTTTAACTTCCTGCTCAAAAAAAAAATCAACTCAATACATTATGTAACATAAACAAAGTCCTGTTTCTTTTTGTTTGTTTGTTTGTTTTGAGATGAAGTCTCAGTCTGTTGCTCAGGCTGGAGTGCAGTGGCACAATCTTGGCTCAATGCAACTTCCGCCTCCTGGGTTCAAGCGATTCTCCTGCCACTAAGGAGCTGGACTTATAGGTGCATGGCACCATGCCTGGCTAATTTTTGTATTTTTAGTAGAGACAGGGTTTCACCATGTTTGCCAGGATGGTCTAGACCTCTTGACCTCGTGATCCACCTGCCTTAGCCTCCCAAAGTGCTGGGATTACAGGCATGAGCCACTGTGCCCGGCAGGCCTGTTTCTAATATCAAATAAGACTTATATATAACACAGATCTTCATTTTGAACTAGTAGCTTTTTATAAGAATATACTTACTGTTTTGTTCTTCACCAAGAGCAACCAACGTCTCAAGAACTTTTACTCCTTCTTGAACTGCTAAAAGTTCTATGCTACTGGCTGGTCTGTTTCTTTCAACAGCTTTTAGCTTTTCAACCACTATTGGAGCTAATGAATGAATATAAGGAGTTGAAAGGGCACGATTGGAATGTTGGAAGACTGAGAGGAGAAGCTGGTAACACTTGGCTTGAACCTATGTAAGAAGATCATATTATCGATTAACATGTGTATAGTTCTTATTTGCTCTACAATTACACTTCATATTATGTACTGAAAACAAGTGATACTGCAGGATGAAAATGGAAATTACATTTCTACTTAGAGAAAAGGAGTAGAATAATAGAATTTTCTGAAAAAATTAGTCAAACAATTTCAAATATTTTAATTACCAAATCACCACGCTTATACAATTTCTATATATTTTTTTCTTTCTTTCTTTTTTTTTTTTTGAGATGGAGTGGCTGGAGAGCAGTGGTGCAATTTCAGCTCACTGCAACCTCCACCTCCGGGTTCAAGTGATTCTTCTGTCTCAGCCTCCTGAGGAGCTCGGACTACAGGTGCATGCCACCATGCCCAGCTAATGTTTGTATTTTTAGTAGAGACGGGTTTCACCATGTTGGCCAGGATGGTCTCTATCTCCTGACCTCATGATCCACCTACCTCGGCCTCCCAAAGTGCTGGGATTACAGGCATGAGCCACCTCGCCTGGCCAATTCCTATATTTCTATAGTGTGAAAGAAATTAGAAATCAGTTATTCCACTTCTTTTTTAAATTCTTCCTTTAATGTACAATTGTCTCTCCTATTTTAACCAAATATATTTAGTAAGGAAGGTTAGTTAATATTTGAATGATGTGTAAATATTTTTATAGCTTTAAAAGCTATAAAAATTACTTAGATATCTCAAAACCATTTGATTCCCTGGAAACGACTGTTAACAACGTAAGGTTTCCAGACCTAGAAAATAAAGTCTTACTGGCTCCACTTTATATTAGAAAGGCTTCAGATTAACACTTTAAAAAAAAATGAAGGAAGAGCTGGGCATGAAGGAAAAGGTGGCTCATGCCTATAATCCTAGCACTTTGGGAGATCCAGGTGGGTGGATCACGAGGTTGGCAGTTCAAGACCAGCCTGACCAACATGGTGAAACCCCATCTCTACTAAAAATACAAAAATTAGCTGGGCATGGTGGCATGCGCCTGTAATCTCAGCTACTCAGGAAGCTGAGGTAGGAGAATCACTTGAACTCAGGAGGTGGAGGTTGCAGTGAGCTGAGATAGCACCACTGCACTCCAACCTGGACAACAGAGTGAGACTCCAACTTGGGAGAAACAAAAACAGGAAGGAAGGAAAGAAGGAAGAGAGGGAGGGAGGACCCACCAATATATGGGACAGAGTGGAATAAAACTATTTCAGTGCTTTGGTAAAACAAAAGTAGCTAAATCTAGCTAGACGCCAGAAAAACCTGGGGAACATTTTAAATAGACAGATCTTTTGAGCCATTGTTCTGGAGACTCAGATTCAGGAAGATAGTGGTGGAGTCCAAGAATTTTTCTTTTTTTTGAGATGGAGTCTCACATTGTTGCCTGGGCTGGAGTACAATGGCGCAATCTTGGCTCACTCTAGGCTCAACCTTTACCTACTAGGTTCAAGTGATTCTCTTGCCTCAGCTCCTGAGTAGCTGGGATTACATGTGTCTGCCACCATGCCCAGCTAATTTTTTTGTATTTTTAATAGAGATGGGTTTCACTATGTTGGCCAGGCTGGTCTCAAACTCCTGACCTTCTGATCCACTCTCCTTGGCCTCCCAAAGTGCTGGGATTACAGGTGTGAGCCACCACACCCAGCCTCCAAGAATGTTTCCAAACTGCTTTTTAAAATTTCTGACGTGTAGCAGGCTTGAGAATCACTAGTTTAGACTTTGACATTGTAAAATAAAAAAACTTACTTTCTAGACAAACTAGAGTTTCCATTAGGTTCATTAAAATGTCTAATAAATGTAAATTTCTTTAATGTCCTTAGCGTCATTTAAACAAACACTGTAAAAACATAATCACAGACTCTTGTCTCTACCAGCATGCTCTGGGGTTAATAAAAATTTCATATATTTGAGAATTTCTACATATGTGAATACACATACACATGTGTTCTAGTGCTTAAACCCAGTGATTTGTTTTGGTTTTTTCATTTAAAAGCCATAGTGTTTAGCTTTCAATTATGTATCATATATTTCAATGAATCAGTCTAACATTTTTCTGATAAAGGGAAATGTTTATCTATGTCTGTTTAAAGCATAACTTACCCATGGGTCACATGAATTTAATGCGTTTTTAAATCTGTTCATGCAGCCATTCTGTAATGACTGGACTCCTATTATTTCACTACTAGCAGACCACAGGAAGAGTGCAATTGCTGTTAGCATGCTGACTTCATCGGGTGTAGGTACAGAGTCTTCTGAAAACAAAAAATGAAAGAAGTGTGCTGTTTCTAAAACATTTTGGAATTTCGTTTTTTAATTTTTTTAGAGAGAGATGATGTCTTGCCATGTTTTCCAGGCTGGTCTCGAACTCCTGGGCTCAAGTGATCCTCCTGCCTTGGCCTCCCAAAGTGCTCGGATTACAGGTGTGAGCCACTGTGCCTGGCCAGAATTTAATCTTGAATAATCATCTCTCTCTCCCTGCAACATTTATGATAGTATTTGCCTCAATCTAACACGGTCCACAGACAACTATAAGAAATTCAATATATAAAGTTAAAAGTGTGAAGTTATGTTTAATGCGAAATGATTATAAAATATTCTAATTAATTTAAAAATCCAGAGTACATTTTTTAGTAATATTGCCTTTCAATTTAGTATATGAAAACCTGTAAATTCCATGCCAGGCCCGGTGGCTCACACCTGTAGTCCCAGTACTTTGGGAGGCCATGGCAGGTGAATCATGAGGTCAAGAGATTGAGACATCCTGGCCAATATGATGAAACCCCATCTCTACTAAAAATATAAAAATTAGCTGGGTGTCGTGGCATGCGCCTGTAGTCCCAGGTACTTGGGACGCTGAGGCAGGAGAATTGCTTGAACCCAGGAGGTGGAGATTGCAGTGAGCCGAGATTACGCCACTGCACTTCAGCCTGGCGAAAGAGCGAGACTTCACCTCTAAACAAACAAACAAACAAACCTGTAAATTCCATATAACCATTAAAAAAAAAAATCGGCCAGGCATGGTGGCTCACACCTGTAATACCAGCACTTTGGGAGGCCAAAGCAGCAGGACCACCTGAGGTCAGGAGTCTGAGACCAGCCTGACCACAAACTAGCCAGGCGTGGTGGCGCATTTGCCTGTAATCCCAGCCACTTGGAAGGCTAAGGCAGGAGAATCACTTGAATCCAGATGGCGGAGGTTGCAGTGAGCCAAGAATTTGCCACTACGAAGCCTGGGTGACAAAGTGAGATGCTGTCTAAAAAAAAATAAAATAAAAGGCACCACACCGAGCTAAGTTTGTATTTTTAGTAGAGACAGGGTTTTACCATGTTTGCCAGGATGGTCTCGATCTCTTGACCTCATGATCCACCCGCCTCAGCCTCCCAAAGTGCTGGGATTACAGGCATGAGCCACTGTGCCTGGCCCTAAATACGATTTTCTACTAAAAGGAATCAAGGCTTTTGGAGAAGGGGCCGATTCTAGAACAATGTGAGGGGAAAATACGCAGTCACATCTCAGTGCTAGAAAGTATGGAAGTGCTCAAATAATGGGGCTACACTGAAATAACAGTGAGGGACTCAGTTAATTAGAAAAAAATATGACTGTATTGATAGCAAAAAACAAACATATAATTAGGGGAGAGCAAAGGGAGGGCTCTTCCTTTTAGTAGAATGCCAGCTAATAAATGTAAAAGGAATTAAAAGTATAAACTAGAATATTATCATTTTGAAACTATAATAGTAATAAATGACTCAGGGACTATGGATGCTGAAACCACTATGTGAAATTTTGATGAGGGGCAGGACACAGTGGCTCATGCCTGTAATCCCAGCACTTTAGCGGGCCGAGGTGGGTGGATCACCTGAGGTCAGGAGTTCAAGATCAGCCTGGCCAACATAGTGAAACTCTGCCTCTACTGAAAATACAAAAATTAGATGGGCATGGTGGCAGGTGCCTATAGTACCAACTACTTGGGAGGCTGAGGCAGGAGAATTGCTTGAACCCAGGAGGCAGAGGTTGCAGTGAGCCGAGATCACACCATTGCACTCCCAACCTGGGCAAAAGAGTGAGATTCCGTCTCAAAAAAAAGTTAGAAAGTTTGATGGGAATAGACAAGTGAGACAATCTCAAAGTATTTTCCCACAGATTATTTCATAAAATGGAAAAATGGCAACTTGATAGTGGAGAAATATGGCAGATAATTTATTTATTTATTTATTTTTAAAATGTTCTTTTATTTATTTATTTATTTTGAGATGGATTGCTCTGTCACCCAGCCTGGAGTGCAGTGGCTCAATCTCGGCTCCTCCTCTCAGGTTCAAGTGATTCTCCTGCTTCAGCCTCCCGAGTAGCTGGGACTACAGGTGCCAGAAACCATGCCTGGCTAATTTTTATATTTTTAGTAGAGACAGGGTTTCACCCTGTTGGCCTGGCTGGTCTCAAACTCCTAACCTCAGGTGATCCACCTGCCTTGGCCTCCCAAAGTGCTGGGATCACAGGCGTGAGCCACCGTGCCTGGCTGGCAGACAATTTCTTAACAAAGCTATTAAAGTTAAGATTCCCAGTAAGGGGACAAAGCAAAATTACAAAGCAATACGTCTTAGTTTGTACTAAGATATAACATTACTTATGCAGTATTCCTGCCAAAAATGAAGAAATTGAATCTAACCTGAGAGGAAAAAAAAAATCAGGCCGGGCGTGGTGGCTCATGCCTATAATCCCAGCACTTTGGGAGGCCGAGGCAGGTGGACTGCCTGAGGTCAGGAGTTTGAGACAAGCCTGACCAACATAGTGAAACCCCATCTCTACTAAAAATATAAAAACATTACTCTGCGTGGTGGCGGGCACCTGTAATCCCAGCTACTCAGGAGACTGAGGCAGGAGGTGGTGGTTGCTGTGAGATAAGATAGCGCCATTGCACTCCAGCTTGGGCAACAAGAGTGAGACTACATCTCAAAAAAAAAAGAAAAAAAGACAAAACAACGGACAATTCTAAATTGAGAAACATTCTACATAATGGATGGCCTGTATTATTCAAGATAATTAATGTCATGAAAGGAAAAGGCCAGGAACTGCCCAAGATTAAGGGAGCTTAAGGCAATATAATAATTAAATAAAAAGAAAAGAGCTCTATGATGGTCATTATTAGGACAAGTAGTGACATGTGCATAAGAACAATAATAGCACTGTATCAATGTCACATTGCCTAAATTTGGTAATTTTTCAGTGGTCATGGAAGAGAATGTCCTTTGTTCTTAGGATACCCATGAAGCATTTAGGTATAAAGAGTCATGATGACTTCATATCCTCAAATGGTTCAGCAAAATAAGTAATAATTTTAGCAATAATGCTATGTGGTTTATAGAGAAAGTAATAAATCATGTGGCAAAATGATGACAAATGGTAAATCTAGGAGAAGCATATGCTGGAGTTCCTTATGTTATTCTTGCAACTTTTTTTAAAGTTTGAAATTTATTTCAAAATCGAAGGGTCTAAAAATGAAAAACAATGTTGCAGCAATCAAGAGTGATTCATTACATCCAAGCATCCAAGATTTTTGTACATGTCTGTGCACGTTGACATGCATACACACATTTTTTTTAAAGTGAAAGATGCCAGATTTTAAAACATGAAATGGGATTTTCATAATGGATATACTCTATTATAAAACTTTTCTTGTTAAGCAAGGGATCTGCTTGCCTTGATATACAAATATACAAATAAGCCTGTGGCTTTGATTTCTACTTCATAACTGACTGTGTCTCCTGGGAATTTAGTTCCAGACAGCATATCTCAGATGGCAAGTTAACCTTTAAATTTAGCTGATATGAATGAACTAGCTTGATAAAATATCAAAACTTTCCCTTAATGAACAGTTTCAAAAATATTGACTCTGGATCCCTCCTCAACAAAAATTAAATCTATCAATCAATCTATCTAATCTTTTTTTTTAAATTGAGACGGACGGAGTCTTGCTCTGTTGCCTAGGCTGGAGTGCAATGGCGCAATCTCGGCTCACTACAACCTCCACTTCCCAGGTTCAAACGATTCTTCTGCCTCAGCCTCCTGAGCAGTGGGGACTACAGGTGCATGCTACCACACCTGGCTAATTTTTTGTATTTTTAGTAGAGTTGGGGTTTCACCATGTTAGCCAGGATGGTCTCAAGTTCCTTCCCTCGTGATCTGCCTGCCTCAGCCTCCCAAAGTGCTAGGATTACAGGTGTGAGCCACCTCACCTGGCCCCAAAATGTTTATAAGTACTAACATAAAGGCATTTAGAGTCAACAATCCAGAAAAAGAGTATTCAAGTTCACACCTGAAAGATATGATTAACATACCACTCCGAGTTGACTCATTGTTATACAGCAGTTTTCTGATAAGGTTATTCAACTAATTAATTATTTAGGGAACAGATATTCTAACTGATTAAAAAGTTTAAAACTGATATGTTACCTGGTTGAGAATATTCCAGGATGCATGCAAGCGTGCTACGAATCAGAGCTGTCCATTGTTTTTGAGTTTCCTCAGTTTTGGCCATTGAAAGTGTCACAATATTTTTAATTCCTTGAAGAGCTGCACTGACTGGTGGAGGAACCTGATTATCTGCAGACTTTATTGCTGTGTCTTTCAATATTCTTGCAATTAAGAATAGAATTGTGGGCAGGACTGTCATACATCCTGAAAGAAAAACAAATCAGATTACCTCATAAGTATTTCAGTTCCCACATTATAGTTGTTTCTATTGCTTGTATTTTTGGCATGTGATTGTGGTTTAATAAAGTTTTTTCCTTGCCTTTATACAAAATTTACTGTATTATTATTACTATAATTCAATGTTTGAAAAAGAAAATAAGCAAGTGTCATATTATTTCACAGACAGAATTGGTATTTTCTTTCTTTTTCCAGCTAGCCTTGTTTTTAATACTTCACCTGTTTAATATTTCATGCCCTTTGTAATGAAAATGAAAATGAAGACCAAAAAAAAAAAAACAGGAAAAAGCACTACCAG
This sequence comes from Callithrix jacchus, assembly GCF_049354715.1. Classification (NCBI taxonomy): domain Eukaryota; kingdom Metazoa; phylum Chordata; class Mammalia; order Primates; family Cebidae; genus Callithrix; species Callithrix jacchus. Next base: position 77,995,250 of record NC_133515.1, on the reverse strand, counting down.
ATACTGTGAGAAGCATCTGAGTAACTTGGTGAATTTTATATCAATAGTAACATATGTAATCAATCCTCAGTGTACTGAAGTCAACCTAATCACGCTGGGAAAGTGAAAGACCATTGGTGTAAGGAAAGAAGAAGTGAAATAATCCTAGAATTTGCAACTGAAAATTCTAGGTCATGAAAATTCAACCTCCCATGAAAGGAAAGAATCCCTTTACCACTCTAACCTGCAGCCATTGTAGCCTCTGCTTGCAAAACTCCAATGAAGGGGAATTCATTATTCTCACATATGTAGGGTTACTCTAAGAGGTAGAAAAGTGGTCTTTGTGTTGAGCTGAAATTTATCTATTTATCTACTGTTACCATTTTTACCTCTTAGATCTTAATCTTTTCACTTCCCTGAGCCCCACTGGAAGAAGAATTGTCTTGGGCCATACATAAAATACACTGACATCTGATGAGCTAAAAAAAAAAAAAAAAAAAAAAAAGAAAGAAAAAAGAAAAAGAAAAAGGTCCACGCAGACATCTCATAACGTTTTAAGAAAGTTTATGAATTTGTGTTGGTAAAATTCAAAGCCATGCTGGGCCGTGCATTGGGCAAGCTTGTTCTGGATAAAACAGAGGGAAAGTCTACTTTTACATTTATTAGGTCTTCAATATCTGCACCTAGCTATTATCTTTTTCAGCCATAATTTCTTTTGGTGCTCCTTAAAGTTGGTTGTCATTCTTCTCTGACATTTTTGAGTTTTTCTTTTCCTGTATTTTTTTTTTTTTTTTGAGATGGAGTCTCGCTCTGTTGCCCAGGCTAGAGTGCAATGGCACGATCTTGGCTCACTGCAGCCTCTGCCTACTGGGTTCAAGCAATTCTCCTGCCTCAGCTTCCTGAGTAACTGGGATTACAGGCAGGCATCACCATGTTCAGCTAATTTTTTTGTATTTTTAGTAGAGACGGGGTTTCACCATGTTGGTCAGGCTGGTCACAAACTCCTTGACCTCAGGTGATCCACCTGCCTTGGCCTCCCAAAGTGCTGGGATTACAGGCATGAGCCATTTTGCTTGGCCTTGAGTTTTTCAGTGTTGCTTAAGAGTAGCAATCAGATTAGAAAACAGTTTAGTAATTCCACCTTATGTCTATCTGGTGGCACTGTCTTTCCCCAACCTGCAGTTCCATGTCTTATTTGAAACATATCTGAAAACAATACCTTAGGTTTTGACTTTTTGAATCTTAATCTTCATAGGCTCCTAAAGGGTGACAAAACCTTAATAAAAGATCAGCTTCTTATTTCTCACTTGAGATTTAAGAGAAAACTAAGTTATAACAGTGCTTAGAATCAAAGGCAAGCTCATCTTTGTTTACTGTAATATAATGCATTTCCCAATGCTGATCAATACCGTACCAGCAGGTGAACAAAGGGATGGTAAATCAGAGAGTATGGTAACTGTGGCTGCCACCAAACGAGCACTTTCTTCTGATAGTCGAGTTTTAGTGGTTATGTGACTTGGAGAGTCTGACACCTTGGTACTGAGCTGTGGCATATGCCGTACTAAAATGAACATCAGCAGCTCCATAGTTGCAAACACGAGTGATTTTCCAGGAATGAGACCACCGCTGTCACCTCCTTCTCCCAATACAGTACAGGCCTCTTTTTCCATATCATCTTCATCTGAGATAAAAGATAATTTGGTGAAATTTCCAGTCAAAAAAAAGTATGTAAAACAACACTGTTAGTATATATTTATATATATATATTTTTCAAGACGGGGTTTCACCATGTTGGTCAGGCTGGTCTTGAACTCCCGACCTCAGCTGATCCACCGGCCTTGGCCTCCAAAGTGCTTGGATTACAAGCGTGAGCCACCATGCCTGGCCTACAATAAGTATATTTAGGAAATTCTTTCAAAAGAATTTACAAGCAAATGTCTAACTGATGTCATGTGTCTTTCTCAGTATAATTCTCTGCCTTCCTAGAATTCTGTGCATTGATCTCTCCTTAAAGGTAACAGATAGTTCCTTTTTCACTTGGAAAATCTTTATCAGGTATTTTTATTTGGTATATATTTTGTAATAGCAACAACATGTTAGGTTGAACCAGATGAAATTGACAAAAGGTGAAAAATAGTCAACTCTCAGCAATTTCATTCAGTCCTTTCTAATAAAAATAAAATCAATTTCAAATCTTTTAAATGTATGATTAATTTTTTTTAATTAATAACTTCTGGCCAGGGGCTGTGACCCACACCTGTAATCTAAGCACTTTGGGATGACGAGACGGGCAGAAAACTTGGGCTCAGGAGTTCGAGACCAGCCTAGGTAACATGGCAAAACACTGTCTCCACCAAAAATTAGCCAGGTGTGGTGGTGTCTGTCTGTAATCTCAGGTACTCTGGAGGCTAAAGTGGGAAGATCACCTGATCCTGGGAGTTCGAGGCTGCAGTGAGCTGAGTTTGCACCACTGCACTCTACCCTGGGCAAGAGAGTAAGACTGTTCCCCACCAAAACAAACAAAAAAATTAGCTGGACTTGGTGGAGTGTGCCTATAGTCCCAGCTACTCATAAGGCTAAGGCAGGAAGATCTTGAGCCCAGGAGTTAGACACTACACCGAAATATGATCACATCATTGCACTCCAGTTTGGGTGACAGAATGAGAACCTGTTTCTAAAAATAAAATTAAAACTACAGAAACATGTCCTGGCATTAATATTTTAAAAATTAGAGTATAAACTAATATTTACTTCAACTTAGTGTAATTTCTAGTGCTTACTCAGAGTGTTTCTTTTTTCTTGCAAATAATCCTGAGCAGCTCTTACTATCTGTTGTACAACTCCAGTAACCAGCAGCTGGACAGATGATGGATTCCAGGTCAATAGGAGGCGGTGCAAAACACTGAGCAACTCAACACCAATCAGCTAATATAAAAAAAGAAATATAAACACATTTAATTATTTTTAATTTCAAAGAATAAATTTATATTATTAAAATCTGAGAAAATATATATGTAAAAACAAATTAGGTAGCTAAAATTAAAGTATAGGACTATGCAACAAATAAGAACATAGTAACAATCTTTAGAAATGTTCACCTTTGGGAATGATACAAGATGGCTGATCGCTAACATCTGGGGTTTGCAGCTCTCAGGGAAAGCGCAGAAAACTAGAGGATGCCACACTTTCAGACAAATTCTGGTCGCTCACAGAACAGAAGATCCCCGGTGGAGGAATCACATGGGTCGCCAGCGCGACTCTTGTGGCCGGCGCAGCGGTTTCGCCAGCACCTCGGCACAGCAGCTCTCGGAGCAGAGTAAACAGGGCCGGCTCCCCTTCTGACCAAGGTCTGGAGGACCCACACGGGTCCCCAGCACGACTCCTGAGGCCGGAGCAGCGGCTGTGATGGCACCTCGGTGCAGCAGCTCTCGGGGCAGAGTAAACGGGACTGGTTCCCCTTCTGACCGAGGTTTGGAGCCCCGGGAAGGCAGAGTCGCCTATTACGGACACAAGAAGGAAGCCAGACAGGAGAATCCTGGGCAGAAAAGCACCATCAGTCTTAAAGCCGCTGTTCTGGCCCTGGGAACTAACAACTTGGATGTCCACTCAAGAGACCTAATCTGAAAGCTGGTAATTTCAAAGACGACAGGAGGATAAATTTACAATGATGGGAAGAAACCAGTGTAAAAAGGCTGAGAATATTCAAAATCAGAACGCCTCTCCCTCTAAAGACGATCACAGTTCCACATCAGCAATGGAACAAGGCTTGACGGAGAACGAGTGCATCCCAATAACAGAATCACGCTTCAGGGAATGGATAATAAGAAACTTCTGTGAGTTAAAAGAATATGTTGTAGCCCAACGTAAAGAAACTAACAACTTTGAAAAAAGGCTTGATGAAATCCTATTGAGAATAGACAACTTAGAGAGGAATATAAGTGAATTAATGGGAGGAATATAAGTGAATTAATGGAACTGAAGAATACAACACAGGAACTCCAAGAAGTATGCACAGGTTTAAACACTCGAATTGTTCAAGCAGAAGAAAGGATATCAGAGGTCAAAGTCCAACTTAATGACATAAAACAAGAAGACAAGATTAGAGATAAAAGGATAAAAAGGAATGAGCAAAATCTCCAAGAAATGTGGGACTATGTGAAAAGACCAAATTTACGTTTGATAGGTGTACCTGAATGCGACGGAGAGAATGAATCCAAGCTGGAAAATACCCTTATGGATATTATTCAGGAAAATTTTCCTGAACTAGCAAAGCAGGTCAATATTCAACCCCAGGTAATACAGAGAACACCACAAAGATATTCCTCAAGAAGAGCAACCCCAAGGCACATAATCGTTAGATTCACCAGGGTTGAAACGAAGGAGAAAATACTAAGGGCAGCCAGAGAGAAAGGTCATGTAACCCACAAAGGCAAGCCTATCAGACTTACAGCAGATCTCTCAGTGGAAACTCTACAAGCCAGAAGAGAGTGGGGGCCAATATTCAACATCCTCAAAGAACAGAACCTTCAGCCCAGAATTTCATATCCAGCCACACTAAGCTTCACAACTGAAGGAAAAATAAAATCTTTTATGAACAAGCAAGTACTCAGAGATTTTATTACCACCAGGCCTGCTTCACAAGAGCTTCTGAAAGAGGCATTACACACAGAAAGAAACAACCGGTATCAGCCTTTCTAAAAATATACCAAAAAGTAAAGAGCACCAACATAAAGAAGAATTTACATCAACAAATGGATCAAACAGCCAGTTAACATCAAATGGCAGTAACCCTAAATTTAAATTGACTAAATCCCCCAATCAAAAGACACAGCCAAAACCCAACGGCATGTTACATGCAGACCTGTTTCACATGCAAGGATACACAAAGACTCAAAACAAAGGGATGGAGAAAGATTTACCAACCAAATGGAGAGCAAAAATAAATAAATAAATAAAAAGCAGGAGTTGCAATTCTCGTATCGGATAAAATAGATTTTAAAGCAACAAAGATATAGTGGTAAAAGGATCAATGCAACAGCAAGAGCTAACGATCCTATCACCCAGATACATAGAGACTTAGATTTAATGAGATAGAAAATTAATAAGGATATCAAGGACTCAAACTCAGATCTGGAACAAGTAAACTTAATAAATATTTATAGAGCTCTCCACTTCAAATACACAAAATATACATTCTTGTCAATACCACATCACACCTACTCATAGGTTTAAATGAAACACTGGCCATTATTAATACCCTTTTTTTTTTTTCAGAATAAAGCAATATTTCCGTTCACCCTCCCTCTTTCTCTTCCTCTTTCTTCCTCTCCATTACTCATTTTTTTTTCTTTCCTTCTCTCAAAAAAAAAAAAAAAAAAGAAATCAACTTGTAAACCTCTAGATCCAGGTCGGCAACGTCTTTCTCATTGCTTGATTTCCTTCCTTCCCTTCCCCCCCCCCTTCCTCCCTTTCTTCCTTCCTTCATCCCTTCCTTCCTCCCTCCCTTCCTGCCTTCCTCCCTTCCTCCTTCCCTCCCTTCCTCCCTTCCTCCCTTACTCCTTCCCTCCCTTCCTGCCTTCCTCCCTTCCTCCTTCCCTCCCTTCCTGCCTTCCTCCCTTCCTCCCCCAAAAAAACAAAAAAAAAAACAAAAAAAGAAATGTTCACATTTTACCCCAATGTATTTTCAAGCAAAAAATGATTTATTATTTACATACTTAAATGCAATTTATATTCAAAGTTGATCATTCTCCTTTCGGAAGGAAATAATTGGGTTAAACAGTATTTTAGAGTCCAGTACTGCTAAAATTTATAATTTCTAACCTGAGCTGAATATCTGAGAATTTATACAATCTCTGCCTATCAGAGATTAGAGAAATCTCTGGTGAGTTCCTCTTCTACTCACTTCAGCAACTACTACAGACTTTCACCACCCACTTTAAGCTTCTTATTCACAATCTTTCACATCAAAGTCATCCAATGACCCTAACTAAGATTTCAAAGGTGGAAAAGACTTAACTGCAACCAAAGACATCTTTACCTCTTTCCTTAAGATCATGTTTTCAGCCTCTTATCTGAGGCTTAATCTGAGGTTAATTTTTCTTTATGTGTTCTTATTGAATCCTATTTGACTTCCTAGGGATTCTTCAAGGACTTTGATCTCATATGTTTTCCGCTTCTCTCTCTAGTTAGGCTACTCTCCTCAATATAAGGAAAATGCTCAAGTCTTGCTCCTTCATTTCCCAGTCTAGATGCTTCTACTTCCTTTACTCTCTTATTTACTCCTTGATCTACTCTCTGGCTACTATTCACCTAAAACAATCCTCTGCAGGAGGTCACCAATAACCTCCTCTACATTTCTGTGTTTATTTACTAGATTCTATTTCTTTTCTCTTTTTTTCTGAGACAGTCTCACTTTGTCATCCAGGCTGGAGTGCAGTGGCATAATCTTGGCTCACTGCAACCTCCGCCTCCTGGGTTCAAGCAATTCTGCCTCAGCCTCCTGAGTAGCTGGGATTATAGGCGTGTGCCACCACAGCTGGCTAATTTTTGTTTTTTTTTTTAGTAGAGACGGGTTTTCACTGTGTTGGTCAGGCTGATCTTGATCTCTTGACCTCATGATCCACCTGTCTTGGCCTCCCAAAGTGCTGGGATTACACCACCACACCTGGCTAGATTCTGTTTTGATATTTTCTCTGCCCTTCTTGAAACTCCTCCCTTGTCTTTGATAACTCTGTTCTCTTTTGGTTCTCCTCCAGCCTCTCTAGCAGTCTCCACTGTTGATTTATTTCCTTCATCTCAATTTTTAAATGCTATTTACCCTCAAGTTTCCAATCTTGGCCCTCTTTCTTTCTTCCTTTATTAAGCCTTCCTAGGATAGTGTACTTGTTTCTTTTCTGGAATTATGAAAAAAGCCTCAGAACTGGCCTCCATCTCCCTTTGCATCTCTTACAAACCAACCTACCTCTATGAGGTTAAAAGAATGAGCCTTTCTGAAATATAAAGTTAGTAGTTATATCATTCCTTTACTTAAACATTTTTAATGATTCCCTATCACTTTCAGGATAGGATTCAAACTCTTTTACATGTCATCAAGAAGTCTTCATGATTTGGTCTTCACCTTGTCCAGCCTCACCCAGCAACCTCATGTTCCATTCACATCAGCCACAGTAAATGGCTATGCCCTTGAACTTGCCATGTTCTTTCATGCCTCCTAGTGTTTGTATTTGCTATTCTTTCTGAGAGGAAAACCCGACCGGCTTGTGCTGTCTGACTAATCCCTCTCGAATATTTTTTAATTTTTTAATTTTTATTTTTGAGACCGAGTCTCGCTCTGTCGCCCAGGCTGGAGTGCAGTGGCTGGTGTGATCTCAGCTGACTGCAACCTCCGCCTCCTAGGTTCAAGTGATTCTCCTGCCTAAGCCTCCAAGTAGCTGGGACTACAGGTGTGTGCCACCATGCCCAGCCAATTTTTGTATTTTTAGCAGAGATGGGGTTTCACTATGTTGGCCAGGATGGTCTCGATCTCTTGACCTTGTGATCCACCTGCCTTGGCCTCCCAAAGTGCTGGAATTACAGGTGTGAGCCACCGTGCCTGGCCCCTCTTGAAGATTTGATTCAACCACTGCCCACTCTGAGAAAGGCCCACTTTGCTTTCCTATCACAACATTGGGCTCCTCCTCTCTATTCTAATTGCAGCCTTACATGTACTAAAATAGCACTTATCACACTGTACTTATCTCCTAATTCAGGCACAGGAAACTGCTTCACTATCTAAACCTCAAACCATGTTTGAGGTAGACCAGGCACAGAGTAAAAGTAACTGGGTGAATAAACACAGTGAGTCAGTGTACTCATATCATGTTAAAATCGGATCCAATTCAGAAAAAGAATACATCCTTTTTTCCATTGTAAAGCAATACTCAAATAAACAAAATATGACTAAATCCAAAAAACAGCTAGCTGTGTGAGATATTATGTTAAACCCAAATAATTGAGTTTAAATATAGTAGTCCTTCTTCACTCACAGATGAAATCTTATGGATTTATCTGATAACAATCCTGAAGATTTTTTTTTTTTTTTGAGACAGAGTGTCGCTCATATTGCCCAGGCTGGAGTACAATGGCATGATCTTGGCTCACCACAACCTTCACCTCCCAGGTTCAAGCAATTCTCCTGCCTCAGCCTCCCGAGTAGCTGGGATTATAGGCAAGTGCCACCACACCCGGCTAATTTTGTATTTTCAGTAGAGATGGGGTTTCTCCATGTTGGTCAGGGTGGTCTTGAACTCCTGACCTCAGGTGATCCGCCTGCCTCAGCCTCCCAAAGTGCTGGGATTACAGGCGTGAGCCACTGCGCCTGGCTAACAATCCTGAAGATTCTTAGAGTTCTTTGTAGTTTGACTGGGGCACAGCTTCAGGCAGGTTAGAGCACAAAAAGAGTTAATAATCAGTGAGTGAATCTTGTAACCACATGGCATATTTATTTTGTTGATATGATTTGTTTTGTTTTTGGCTAGCATGATATACAAAACTAATATTGATGTAATAAGATGATTCCAATTTTGGGTTTTATTTGTTTGTGTTTTATGGAAAATTATACCAAGTGAAACGATGTGGTAGTGGTGGTATCCAAAAATAAAATAAAAATTTTAAAAATAAAAATAAAAAATATCACTAAAGAAAGAAAAAAAATCACTAATTAAAAAAAGAACAACAAATTCAGTGGTAGCTTGATTCTGTACCACAGTCACTTATAAATTTCATACAGAAATTAGAAAAAGGTATTCATGAAACTTTAGATGAGTACTTGAGCCAGTACAAAAAACATTTCACTACATGAGAGATAAAACTTCATCAACCTGGCAGATTGGTGCCCTAAATTTAAAAAAAAAGTCATCAACCATTCAATAGTGGCATAATTTATTCAATAGCCTCACAAGTTACTTTAGCCCTTTATTAGTAGAATCATAAACTGGAACTGAAAGGATCCCTTTTATTTTTAGTTTTGATTACTGATGAACAAATTAAAGAAGGCATAGTGACTGTATCTAGTTTAGCACTGTCTGTCACCCAAGATTCAGTACAGCCAAAATCTTGAGTACTTATTATATATTACACTTATTATATATGTTAATTGCTCTTAATATATTTGTTATATAGTATATTATGACTAATTATATATTTATAGATAATATTTACATAGTAAATATGTATTTTACTTTCTATGTGAGAAAATTATCTTAAGGTAAATATGATTAAAACAAAACACACAGTTGTGTATCATAGCAATACACTGTACCTGATCTTCTGCAATATGGATTCGAGCATAAGGAGAGTCTAGCAAGGTATGTAAGGCCTGTAGGCATGCTGTAACATGTTCAATGGGCTCCTCAGGTCTAGGGGAACAAAGAAACTGTATACTCACACCTGAAATGCACAAAATAAAAACATGTTTTTTCATTACAAAACACTTGATGTTGGTTGATATCATATTTCTTCTCCATGTTTTTACAGATTACCTTAATGTATATTTATTAATGCCTCAGAGTTCAAAATGGTTTCCAAGTTAAGCCAAACTCAACATAAGACTGTAGTATTGCAATTAGGTTAATATTCAAATTAGCTATGTTTGGAAGAGAGAATTCCCATGACATCAGGTTGATTATGAAGATATTAAGTTTTTATTTCTAGGACTTTTAAAATAATACATTAAGAAAATAAACTTACAAATGTTATAAAATTGCTTTTCATTAAATGGTAGCCAAATGACTTTTCCTGCATACAATGTTTTTAAATGGGAAGTTATAGAGACACAATGGGTATCATAGGAAACAACAGCTCTGAATTTACATAAGGGTGAAGTCATTGTTTTAGATGTTTTTCACATGAGATCTACTGATGAATCCCATAATCACACCTTACCAACTGTGTTCCTTTTCATCCCCCCAAAAATAAGATCATTAAAAGTTGCATTACAATGTATATATTCTTTTTTTTTCCCTGACTATGCTCCATGTTAACAGCAATACAATGTATATATTCTTAAATGTTAAAAAAGCATCTATAAAGCATTAGGATTTACTGCAATCTGATTAAACATTTTTGCTTAACAGGATAATTGGTTGAGTTCCAAGTAAAAAGAAAACCTGTTGTTGAATGAAAAACATATTAAGTTTTTATACTAAAAATTATTCTATATTGCCCTCTGAATGAACATGACAGCTAAGTAGTTTCAGTTTTTAATAATTTAATTTTTAGGTTAAAAATTCAATTAACAATTTATAAGGTGAGGTGAAAAATCCTTTCACTTTTCCTTCTCTGAATTGTGTTATACTGTACAAAATCTTTCCATAGCTTCAAAATGAAGGATATAAATTTTCAGAAGTGATACATCCTGAAATATATGAATGTGACAGACCTACCTAAAATCAGATGCATTCTGTCTTTGTTAATTTCTGGCAAAGATTTAGCACTACCCACTGCTCCTGATGCCTGGTTTAAATTGACAGATGTAGAACGTTTTTGTAAACCAGATATTGCTGCTGCTTCCGTAGACTCTGAGCATGTAAATCCTGTGCTATTTAACCAAAGTGCCACCGCATGGAGAATTGGGGCCCAGGAATTCCGATAGTGAAGTCTAGCTGTATCAATAGTTTCAGGCGTATAAAATGCTCCACCTGTAAAACAATCAAATCAATTAAAAACATTGCTTTTTTTTTTTTGAGACAGCGTCTCACTGTGTCACCCAGGCTGAAGTGTAATGGCTCAATCTCAGCTCACTGCATCCTCCACCTGCCAGGTTCAAGCAATTCTCCGGCCTCAGCCTCCCGAGTAGCTGGGACTACAGGTGGGTGCCACCACACCCAGCTAATGTTTTATATTTTTAGTAGAGGTGGGGTTTCACTATGCCGGCCAGGCTGGTCTTGAATCCCTGACATCATGATCTGCCTGCCTTGCTCTTCCAAAGTGCTGGGATTACAGGCGTGAGCCACCATGCCCAGCCAAACATTACTATTATAAATGTTTGCTCATTTATGAACCACTAACAAAAATACTTGTTACATACAATACCTGTTACATACAAAAGAGAAATCTAGCCAAAGGCCTTCTCTTCTTTACAAAACCACCAAAACTAACCTCTTTTCTGTAGCTGATGAACTGGAATACCTGTCTCTTCCTCACTGATGCTAGTTTTCCAGCCTTTCCTCTGCTACTGCTGATGTCACTAAGTATTACCTTTTCTTACTCTGTTATCACAGAATTTACCTCTTCATTGCTGCCAGTGGCTCCTAAAAACCCTATCATCCTCTCTTTCTACCATAACCAGGGAACTCCGTTTCTTCCTCTGTTTCTCTCCTCTTCTGCTATTCCACCCCATCTCCTGTTTTGCTTCCACTACCAATACTGAGGACTTCCTCATTACTCCTTGCTGTTATGATGGATTAAGAAAGGAAAAAAAGGGGGCAGGAGGGAACTCCATTATTTTTATCATTCATATACAGGAAGGAGAATGGGTTCTTCGAGTAGGCACTAGAAACACACTCTCTAAATAGAAAAAAATGTTGATGATTTCTACATTGATGTCAATAAGAAAACTAAAGTACCATTTGCAAAGCACTTTAGGAACACAATTTATTGGTACACTAGGAATCTGAAAATACATACATTGAACAGTATAGCAATACACATCTATGGTTAAGCATAATGACTTATTATCCATAGCTATTTAGAATACCCTAGCTCAGGCTGGGCGCGATGGCTCATGCCTGTAATCCCAGCACTTTGGGAGGCTGAGGTGGGCAGATCACAAGGTAAGGAGATCGACACCATCCTGGCTAACATGGTGAAACCCTATCTCTACTAAGAATACAAAAAATTAGCCGGGTGTGGTGGTGGGCGCCTATAGTACCAGCTACTTGGGAGGCTGAAGCAGAAGGATCACTTGAACCCAGGAGGTGGAGGTTGCAGTGAGCCGAGATCACGCCACTGCACTCTAGCCTGGGCGACAGAGTGAGACTCTCTCTCAAAAAAAACAAAAAAACAAAAACAAAAAATGAAAAACCAAAAAACAAAAACAAAAAAACACCTTAGCTCATACAGCAATTATTATAACAGTGCCTGCTAACATGTTTGCTTCTGCTAATGAAAAAGCTCCATGCTGTATCTTCCATCTACAAATTCAATATAGAGAACATACTCTGAGACAACATCAAATTTAAGTCCACAAAAATTTAAACTGTTATTGTAGTTACTATTGCTGCTAGCCTGTACCATCTCCATTTTGTTTAACTACTACTTTGAACTCCATAAAAGTAAAACTCAGAATGGGATACTTTACCGTCTGGAGGAAGCTGACTAGAAAATTCAGCTGGTAAAGTCAAGAGTGCATAATCTTTTAATGCTGCTAACCACAGGCGACTGAGTGTTGGCAGTTCGGGTTGTACTAGTGTTATTAAACTATCTGGTGGCAGTTCATCTATGGTACCATAGTCATCATCATCGTCGTCAGTATTTTTAATTGCTCTTTTTGGTTTTGACTCTGCTTCCTTTTTAATATTCATAGCAACCACGTATACCTAATATGATATTTAGGAGGACAAAATAAGGCATAAGATAAAATGATATTTTAAGTTGTTATAAAAATACAGTTAAATCATCAAAGATAACTGGGTATAGATATTAGAAAGTATACAGCTTCATCAGGTACAGTGGCTCCCAGCACTTTGGGAGGCTGAGGCAGGAGAATCACTTGAGGCCAGGAGTTCAAGACCAGCCTGAGAAATATAGTGAGATCCTATTTCTACAAAAAATAACAGAAATACTAGCCAGGCATGGTGGCATATGCCTATAGTCCCAGCTGCTTGGGAGGCTGAGGCAGGAGGATCACTTCAGCCCAGGAGTTCAAGGTTCTAGTGAACTATGATCATGCCACTGCACTCCAGCCTGGGCACCAGATTAGAGACACTGTCTCAAAAAAAGAAAAAAAAGTACATACAACTCCATGATTTCCTGATAAACACAAAATAATAATTCCATTTGCTTTGGAGGCATTTTTTTCTAAAGAAATTGATCTGACTTCTGACTACTCCTCTGATGGCATGCTCCTTGAGTAAGCTTCTCTGAGTTTTTCTGGCTTCCCTTATTCTACTTTACAAAGGCCCCCCACCCCTCTTTTTTTTTTTTTTTTTTTGCCACAGGGTGTAACTGCTTCTGCCTCCATGTTCCTAGACTTACTAATCAGGCATTCCAAGTAAGTGGCTGAGAGGTAAAGAGACAACAGAAAGGATTTCCATAAATATTCTTCTAAACTCCTTCTTACACAGATCTTAAATGATATTTGGCAACCCAGCATTTACGACAGATAGCCTGGCCAATACCTGCTAGTCACATACATTATCTGTATGCTTCCTAGTTTGTGAGCCAAAAAGACATCAAAGCAACTTTCCTAAAATATAATTTCAAAGTTTCTTCTTTGTTGAATCATGTTTATTTTCCTTTGTTTTTTTAAGTACATTTAAGCTTTGGCAACTGGCACATACAAAGCTGAATAACATATTAATGAGAAAACAAAAAATAAAGGAATGAGAGCAAGCAAGAAAAGAAATCTTGAGAAAACTGTCTTCCTTGTACACAGTGTTATGCCCATTGTACCTAATGAGAAAGCCTAAGTATGATATCAATATAGGTACACTGCAAGCTTCCTGATGAGAAGCACTGTCTTACTGCTATTCCTACACTGAGCAGACTTATAGCACAGAGAAAACATACAGTAATTGACTAAATTCTAAAATAGGGACTTTGGATCTCGTTATGAATATATCACAGTTATATCTTCTAGTGATTACACTCTTGTTTTCTCCTCTAAATTTGTTATTATACTTTTTATTTTTATTTTTTGAGATGGAGTCTAAATCTGTAACCCAGGCTGGAGTGCAGTGGCGCGATCTCAGCTCACTGCAACCTCTGCCTCATGGGTTCAAGTGATTTTCCTGTCTCAGTCTCCTGAGTAGCTGGGACTACAGGCACACACCACCAAGCCCGGCCAATTTTTGTAATTTTAGTAGAGACAGGGTTTTACCGGGTTGGCTAGGCTGGTCTTGAACTCCTGACCTCAGGTCTTCCACCTTCCTCGGCCTCCCGAAGTGCCCAGCCACTAACACTTTTAAGAAAATGTCAGCCAGGTGCGGTGGTTCACACCTATAATCCCAGCTCTTTGGGAGGCCACGGTGGGTGGATCACCTGAGGTCAAGAGTTCAAGACCAGCCTGGTCAACATGATGAAACTCCTGTCTCTACTAAATACAAAAATTAGCCAGGCGTGGTGGCAGGTGCCTGTTATCCCAGCTACTCAGGAGGCTAAGGCAGGAGAATTGCACTGCACTCCAGCCTGGGCAACAGAGCAAGACTCTGTCCCAAAAAAATAAAAGGAAAAGAAAATGTCACAATGAGCACTGTAAGTATATTCAGCCATTCACTTATCAAATCCTTACTGGGTAGGTACCTTTTGCCTTGAATTTGTTACTGTTCTAGGATTGAAAGCAAAAAGACAAATAACACATAGTTTTTGCTTTTCATGAATTCACAGGCTAATATTATAATGAGAGGGGAGTGAAAATGTGCTTAAGAAACTTTTAAATATTGGGTTTTAATAATTTATCTTCCATAAAGATAATCTTTTTAATGATTTATCTTCAAGCATACTCTACCCAGTGCCTAAGCAGTGTCTGGTACCTAATGAACACTTGGCAGTTTATGTGATGAATGAATGAATGAATCTCAAGGAACATCACAGGTAAAGGAATCTTAACCTTGGGAGGGTGAGAAAGGTGAGAGAGTTTTTAAGGACAAAAGTTCACTTGCTCCCAGGCAAAAATGGAAAGGGAGCTTACAGGCAGAGGGAACAGCCAGAGCAAGAGCATAAAAATAGGAAACTACATAGCAATCTAAGTAAAGTACAAGTGTTTTGTACAGACTGAGCACAGGATATAAAAGGTGGAAATAACTGAAGTTTTTATTCTGCGGGCAATGGGGAAGCAGGGGTGTCACTGTAAGACTTTAAGGTCTATGTATACATTTTTCCTTGACTGATAATATTATTTTAATAATTATGCTATAAAAAGTTGGGAAAATAAGAGTTTAAAATGACTCATAACCTCAATTTTATGGGTTTTCATATTTTATCTTTGTAAGTTGTAATTTTGTGGTACCAAGATTCTGTATTTAGTTGTACTGATAAACATGTCATGGGGTTTTCCCATGTGAAGACCAGTCATCATAACCACTATTCTAATGACTTACAGTGGATGACCCATAATCTATCTACCAGTTTTCCTACAGTTGAAATTTTATATTCACTTCTAGTTCTTTACTTAGCATTGGGAATCTTAGAAAGATGAAATACAGCTTTCAAAGACAAAAGATATTCATTTCTTCATATTATGAATGATGTTGCAAGTAAATATTGTTTTAAACTTACCTCTTTTCCATATTTTGGATATTTTTCACTAGAATACAGGCCAAGAAATGGAACCACTGGCTCAGTGTGTATAAATATGTTTATGACTCTGAATAGATATTACAGAATGCTTTCCAAAAAAGGTTCTATATTTTAAATTGCTATCTGCAAAATGTGAGAATATATCTTTTAGACTTATTTTAAAATAAATGTTTAGGCTTATTTTTCTTACACAAAGAAGGAGAAAAATCAGAAACATAAGCAAAACGAAGAAAACTAAAACCATACACAATCCTAGTACTCAGATATAATATTGTTAATAGTCTAGTTATATAAACACACAGTTTTTTACATAATAATGTGTGTGCATGTGTGTGTATAATTTTTACCCCAATTTTCTAGTCACTTAATATTATCATCTTGCAAGATCAAGAAATATATTTAGGTTACTTCACATTTTTCTGAATAATAGCACTATAACAATACCCTTGTAGCAGAATCTTTGTGCATATCCTTAAATATTCCTTAGAATAAAGTGGTTGACAAATGTACGCAGTTTTAGAGGATATACAGAGGAAGACGCTGAAGATACAAAGAGGGAGGGCTGACA
The DNA here is from genome assembly GCF_049354715.1 of Callithrix jacchus. Lineage (NCBI taxonomy): Eukaryota > Metazoa > Chordata > Mammalia > Primates > Cebidae > Callithrix > Callithrix jacchus. Next base: position 77,979,208 of record NC_133515.1, on the reverse strand, counting down.
GCAGCGAGCTCCACACAGTTCCCTCCTCACCCTCACGCCTAACAGACACCTACTCCTAGCTTCCATGTTCCAGCGCGAACATCACTTTCTCCAAAGAGCCTACTTCTAAGCCTCCAGCCTACTCAAAGTGCCTCTGCTATGTGTTTCAAAACACTCTGTATTTCCCCTATGATAATGCTTCTTACACTCTGTTGCATCTACTTGTTCACCAGTTTGTCCTGCTCAGCAAATGTGGTACTCTCAATACATCTCACTCCGGTACTCTCAACTGCTAACGTGACAGAGCTGAAGCTCAGTAACACTTTGTTGAATGAATCAGAGGGTGAGAAGGGAATGAGAAAAGTTCAGTTTTAGATTATAGGAAAAGCTTAAAACAATTCCAATTCCAATAGTCTTCCCTTATTTGTGGTTTTCCTTTCTGTGGTTTCAGTTACCTGGTACTGAATAATACCACAAAAACAGGGAAGTGAGATACTGAGCTGGTAGAGGAAGGAATTAGTTACTTCTCTACCGGGGGCAGATGATAAGAATTCAATAGCAACTGGCAGAAGATATTTAGAAAAGTGAACTTAAAATAATGTAATTATACATTTTTTAAAATGACTATGAGAAGGAAAAAGGTCAAACTAGCGACTGAAAAAACAAAACAAGCTGGGCACTGTGGTGCGTGCCTGCAGTCCCAGCTACTTGGAAGGGTGAGGCAGGAGGACTGCCTAGGTCCAGGAGTTCAAGTCCAGACTGGGCAACAAAGCAAGACCTTACCTTTAAAACAAACAAACAAACCCCCTACAGCCTCAATATCAAGGTGGCAAGTCTCCAGAAACTTAATGAAATAAAAGATTTTTGGTATAAAGTATTTTCTATTATTTACATTTTAGAGTTTTTCCTACCTAATTTCCTCATATTATGTAGGAGAGCCCTTTCTCAATATAGAGGTTTTCAGTAAACTGGTTAATATATCTTCAAAAAGTATTCCATGTCAAGGGTTAGTTTTTTTTTTTTTTTTTTTTGAGATGAAGTTTCACTCTTGTTGCCCAGGCTGGAGTGCAGTGGTACAATCTTGGCTCACCGCAACCTCCACCTCCTGGGTTCAGGCCTCAGCCTGCAAAGTAGCTGAGATCACAGGCATGTGCCACCATGCCCGGCTAATTTTGTATGTTTAGTAGGAACAGCATTTCTCCATGTTGGTCAGGCTGGGCTCGAACTCCCAACCACAGGTGATCCGCCCCCCTTGGTCTCCCAAAGTGCTGGGAATACAGGTGTGAGCCACCATGCCTGGCCAACAGTTAGCTTTCAAAAAACAAATTTTTTTTTGAAACCAATAGGATTAGGGGAATATTTTCTCATGGATGAAGAAATGGGTCAAAAACAATAGGTTGTCGTTTAGTCACTACCTCTGCCCATGCTTTGAGAACAGCCAGTTTTTCCATGGTTGTGGCACTCTCTCGGTACAGCTGGCTGGAAGATCCTTTTCCAGCCTGAACTTTGTCCAGAGAAGAAACAAGAAGATTGTGTACTCGACGGAGATCATTGAGATCACTGACAACTCCACTTCCAATCCATGTACTACATACCTAGACAAAGAAAATTTAAAAACGTTTATGTAAAAAAAAATTAACACAGTGTTACAGCTCTTTTAGAATTTGTCCAGCAGGCTTTCCGATTTTTACTGGAAAGCCCCTCTCACACACACACAAAAATATTAACACTGCATAAGAAAATTGAATAAATGATATTTATCCTAGAAGATAAAACACAAAATAAAACCAAAGAACAAAACAAAATATCCAATACTATGCTTTAATGTTATTATTATTATTATTATTTTGAGACAGAATCTCACTCTGTCGCCCAGGCTAGAGTGTAGTGGCATAATCTCAGCTCACTGCAACCTCTGCCTCCTCGGTTCAAGTGATTCTTCTGCTTCAGTCTCCCGAGCAGCTAGGACTATGCCCAGGTGCGTGCCACCATGCCCAGCTAAAGTATTTTTAGTACTGATGGGGTTTCACCATGTTGGCCAGGATGGTCTCGATCTCCTGACCTCGTGATCTGCCTGCCCCAGCCTCCCAAAGTGCTGGGATTACAGGTGTGACCCACCGCACCTGACTATTATTTTTTTATATCAACGGCAAGCATAGATTTTATTGCACTTCTCTGTAGAAAACAAAATAATATTTACCTATCATGTTTCCACTATGTACTTTAACAAAAATGTTAGCAGAAATAATTTTCCACCCAAAGCAGTTCAGTCTTGAATAATTCTTTAATTCGACAAAACTTCTGCTTACCATAGGCAAAGGGTTATGCTAGCTGCTATGAAGAGAACTTTAAAAAAAAAAAAGAGAAGGCCTGACATGGTGGCTCACACCTGTAATCCCAGCACTTTCGGAGCCTGAGGCAGGTGGATCACGAGGTCAAGAGATTGAGACCATCCTGGCCAACATGATGAAACCCCGTCTCTACTAAAAATACAAAAATTAGCTGGGCGTGGTGGCACATGCCTGTAATCTCAGCTACTTGGGAGGCTGAGGCAGGAGAATTGCTTGAACCAGGGAATCGGAGGTTGCGGTGAGCTGAGATTGCGCCACCGCACTACAGCCTGGCAACAGAGTGAGACTCCCTCTCAAAACAAAAAACACATTGAATGAACACATGGGAATGTTTTATGACTGTGATACTACACTTAAAAAGAGACGAGAGACATTCTCTAGCAGGAGAAATGGGAATGTTTAGGTGTTAGGAAGTTTTGTGTGTATAGACATAGGAGAGTTACATGGGGAAGATATAAGATTAGGAAAGTTAATTCGGATTAGATTAAGGCAAAATTTAAATTCAATGCAAAATTAATTCAGACTTCATTCTGTAAGCAATCGTGAGTTTCCATGGCTTCTGGACAGGGGGGATGATATTATTAGAATTCTGCTCTAGGAAAACTATTCCAGTACTTACATATAAGAAAAAAAGTATATAGACAGTAAGTAATATGCCCAGTTAAGTGTTCTTTTACAATATACCACAGAACAGAGATGACATGGATCAAATTGGGAATGGAATAAAAAAGGAGAGGCATCTGAGACAAACTTGTAGTTAGAAATCCAAGGATATGAAAACCAATTAGCTATTTTACAGGGTCGGTGCAAGGAGATACAAACATAGCAAGGGATCAAAAATTCCCAAATGCGAATTGTTGAAGCTTCTGACTTGAATGGAAGGAAGGTGATACCACTGCTTTACAGGGATGGTACCAAAACAAATGAAACTAAGTGGAGATAAGAAGTGAGAGAGCGTGACTTTAATTTTGAACATTTTTACATGCTGAGTTCAAAGTGCCACTAAGAGACCTGTAGAAAGATATTCAGCAGGCAATTAAATACTTGGGTCTGGATTTCAGGAGCAAGTTCAAGGGTAATTACATAACCCTAGGAATTCCCACACAAACGTGATAACTAAAGTATTATTAAATTTTTTCAAGGACAGGTTAAAAAAAAAAAGCCTTAAAGCCAGACTAGATGGAATATAGTTACAATTAAGGGACAAGCAAAATAAGAAAAAAGAAATTGAAGAAAACACCAGAAAAACAAAAGAAAAACCTGGCAAGTCCAGTGACAATGGAGCCAAGGGAAGAGTATCAGGAAGGAAGGGGTGGTCTCATAGTGTCAACTTCATCAACAACAATTACATGTTCTTGCCTTCTCATCTGAAATCCTTGGACCAAGATTTTTTTTCACAGTTCACAACTTTTGGGTAAAAGGTAATAGGGTACTTGAACTTCATTAAGGAACACACTTAGCAAGATGTATGGCAGCACCCCCTAATTAACACATAGCTGTATCTGCAACAAAATGGATTACAAATCACAATGAGAAAGATTAACCAACGCTACATTCTCATGTAGCTTCACATCAGAGCCAAATGAGTACAAGTCAGCTCAGTTTTGCTGCCAAATAAATTATAAAAACAGCTTTTGGTTTTCAGAGCATTTGGATTTCAAATTATGGTTAATGGACTTGTGTCCTATATTGAAAACTCTTTACAAGTTGAGAATAAATATTTATTCTCAAAGAATTCAAAACTAATTTTAATAAAATTAATAAGGATATTTTTACTGTTACCAATTAAGGACATACTGATGGCAAATTTTAAAATGCCAGTCAAAACTGCTGAAAACATAATTAAATTTAAAGTGAAAAGAAATTAAACGTGAATACGAAAAGAAAGAGTTGTTACTTCTAAGGAAATTAAAGGACATATGGGAAAGATTTGATAAATATTTGTTTGGTAGAAATTTGGTAGAAATATAACTAAAAGTTGGGGAAAATTATAAAGACTGGGAAATTGGCACTAAGCTTTCTTTGCAAAAACCTAAGTACTTTCTTGACTTTAAAGAATAAGAAACTAGGCCAGGCATGGTGGCTCACACCTATAAATCCAGCACTTTGGGAAGCTGAGGCAGGTGGATCACCTGAGGTCAGGAGTTCGAGACCAGCCTGGCTAACAGGGTGAAAACCCTTCTTTACTAAAAATACAAAAATTAGGCTGGGCATGGTGGCTCATGCCTGTAATCTCAGCACTTTGGGAGGTCAAGGCAGGTGGATGACCTGAGGTCAGGAGTTCAAGACCAGCCTGACCAATATGGTAAAACCCCATCTCTATCATTTAACAAAAAATAATAATAAAATTTATAATAAATAAATAAATACAAAAATCAGCCAGGCATGGTGGTATGCACCTGTAATCCCACCTACTTGGGAGGCTGAGGTAGGAGAATCACTTGAACCCAGGAGGTGGAGGTTGCAATGAGCTGAGATCATGCCATTGCACTCCAACCTGGGCAACAGAGGGAGACTTTATCTCAAAAAGAAAAAAAGGCCAGGTGTGGAGGCTCACGTCTATAATCCCTGCACTTTGGGAAGCTGAGGCGGGTGGATCACCTTAGGTCAGGAGTTCCAGACCAGCCTGGCCAACATGATGAAACCCCATCTCTACTAAAAATACAAAAAATCAGCTGGGTATGGTGGCATGCACCTGTGAGCTACTTAGGAAGCTGAGGCAGGAGAATTGCTTGAAGCCGGGAGGCAGAGGTTGCAGTGAGCCAAGATCAAGTCACTGTACCCCAGTCTGTGCAATAAGAGCAAAACTCCATCTCAAGAAAAAAAAAAAGAATTATTTAAGTATGGATTATGTTCATGATCTGATCCTACTTTAAATGATTTTTGATTGATCCACTGACTATTGTCCCCAGTTGCATGACATCTGAGGGGCCTTCCTATAATCTAAGAATTACCCTGATTTTAAAGTTTCTTAACATGACATTTGTTCTAACAAACAGGCTAGGATGTCATGTAAGCCAACTCCTTACTTTCCTTTAAGGAAAGAACCTGTAACCTAAACTTGGTTTACTTGTTAGGAAACCAAGCTTCCTCCCAGCAATAGAAGGAAAGAAGTCACAAATTTAAGTCCCCCACTAGAAAAAAATTAACTTCTTACAGAAAAATGCAGCCAGTGGCCAGGCATGGTGGCTCATGCCTATAATCCTAACACTTTGAGAGGCTAAGGTGGGCGGATCCCCTGAGGTAGGGAGTTCAAGATCAGCTTGACCAACATGAAGAAACCCTGATTTTACTAAAGATACAAAATTAGCCAGGTGTAGTGGCACATGCCTGTAATCTCAGCTTCTCAGGAGGCTGAGGCAAGAGAATTGCTTGAACCCGGGAGGCAGAGGTTGTGGTCAGCCAAGATTGTGCCATCACACTCTAGCCTGGGCAAAAAGAGCAAAACTCCATCTCAAAAAAGAAAGAAAGAAAACAGGAGAAATGTACCTACAGCCACAGAAGAAATAAGTTTAGAAGGAAGATGACGGTCTTAGGAGCAGCTCAGGATTGCAGCTACCAGTGAAAGTACAGAGGATGAGTGGACGCTGTATTTCCAGATGGAGCTTTATTGCCCACAGACTAGGAAATTCCCAGGTGGAGGAGCCCCACAGGTCACCAGAGTGGCTGTTTTGGCTGGCGCAGCTGTTTCGGCCGGCCCTGCAGTGCAGCAGCTCTCCGTACAAAATACACTGGTCTGGTTGCCCTGTAAAACTGGCAATTCGAGATCTAGGAAGGCAGATTAGCCCATTCATCTGATTAAATGGGACTCAAACATAAAGCAGGCCAGGAGATTCCCGGGCAGCCACGTTGTTTCAGCCGGCACAGTGGGTCGCCGCAGAGGAAATCACACAGATCCTGGCACCCTTTCAGCAGGCAACTGTAACACCTGGGAGAGAGTCAACCGTTCAACTTGAAAAAAAAGGGGGGGCTCTGAGGCAGGGAGCCAGGTGATCAGGCACAGTGGGTCCCACCCCCACAAAAACAAACAAACAGCAATTGGAAACGCTCGGGGTTGAGAATTTCACGGCAAGCACAACTAAAACCAGGACAACCCAGCTCTGTGGGGGAGGGGCGTCTGCCATTACCGAGGTACTCCACCCTTATGGAGGTAGTTTGCCATTGCTGACGCAGCCTGCTGTTGCTGGGGCAACCCGCCATAACAGAGAGAGTCTGCCATTACAGAGGCAGGCCAACACTGCCATGGCAGTTCTAACCACACCCATATAAACAGGACTGCAGGGAAATACAAATGGCAGCAGGGCGGAGCCAGCAGCAGGGCGGAACCCACAGAAGAGGCTCAGCAAAATCTCTATAGGCAGTGACTAGGCTGCCCCCTTGCTGGGCAGGACAGCCTGGGGAGGGGGGGAGGCACCAATGCAATGGATACCATAAATAAAGCCCTAACCCCCCGGGACAGAATACCTGGGGAAAAAAAAGGGGGTTTATGAGTTCTGCTGCAGCAGACTTAAACATACCTTCCTAGCAGCTCTGAATGAACAATGGAGCTCACAGCTCAGCTCTTGAGCTCCTATAAAGAACAGACTGTCTCCTCAAGCAGCTCCCTGACCCCCCGTATATCCAAAGAGTCACCTCACAAAGGTCTGATCAGACTGACATTTAGCGGGCATCATTCTGGGACAAAGATAGCAGAAGGAACTGGTAGCAACCCTTACTGTTCTGCAGCTGCTGCAGCTGACTCCCAGGCAAGCAAGGCCTGGAGTGGACCTCAGCAGTCCTAAAGAAGAGGGGCCAGTCTGTTAGAAGGAAAACTAAGAAACAGAAATAACCTCATCATCAGCAATCAGGATGTCCACTCAGAGACCCAATCTGAAAATCAGCAATGACACAGACAACAGGTGGATAAACCCATAAAGATGGGAAGAAACCATCACAAAAAAGAAGGAAAACACCAAAAACCAGAACACCTCACCTCCTACAAGGGATCACAACTCCTCACCAGCAAGGGAACAAAGCTTCATGGAGAATGACTGTGATGAAATGACAGAATCAGACTTTAGAAGGTGGGTAAAGAGAAACTTCCATGAGCTAAAAGAACATGTTCTAAGTCAATGCAAAGAAACTAAGAACCTTGAAAAAATATTCGATGAAATGATAACAAGAATGGACTACTTAGAGAGGAATATGAGTGAATTGATGAAGCTGAAAAACACAACACGAGAACTTCGTGAAGCATGCACAAGTTTCAATAGCCGAATTGACCAAGCAGAAGAAAGGGTATCAGAGGTCGAAGATCAACTCAACAAAATAAAACGAGAAGGCAACATTAGAGAAAAAAGCGCAAAAAGAAATGAACAAAGTCTCCAAAAACTGTGGGACTATGTGAAGAGACCTAATCTACGTTTGATAGGTGTACCTGAATGTGACGAAGAGAATGAATCCAAGCTAGAAAACACTCTTCAGGATAGTATCCAGGAAAACTTTCCCAACGTAGCAAGGCAGGCCAATATTCAAATCCAGGAAATACAGAGACCATCACAAAGATATTCCTCAAAAAGAGCAATCCCAAGGCACATAATTGCCGAATCACCAGGGTTGAAATGAAGGAGAAAATGCTACGGGCAGCCAGAGAGAAAGGTTGGGTTACCCACAATGGGAAGCCCATCAGACTCACAGCAGATCTCTCGGCAGAAACTCTACAAGCCAGAAGACAGTGGGGGCCAATATTCAACATCCTTAAAGAAAAGAACTTTCAACCCAGAATTTCATATCCAGCCAAACTAAGCTTCATAAGTGAAGGAAAAATAAAATCCTTAGCGAACAAGCAAGTACTCAGAGATTTTGTCACCACCAGGCCTGCTTTACAAGAGCTCCTGAAAGAGGCACTACACATAGAAGGGAACAACCAGTACCAGCCATTCCAAAAACATACCAAATGCTAAAGAGCATCAACAAAATGAAGAATTTGCATCAACTAATGGGCAAAACAGCCAGCTAGCATCAAAACGGCAGTATCAAATTCACACATAACAATATTAACCCTAAATGTAAATGGGCTAAATGCAACAATCAAAAGACACAGACTGGGAAATTGGATAAAAAGCCAAAACCCATTGGTGTGCTGTATCCAGGAAACCCATCTCACATGCAAGGATACACAAAGGCTCAAAATAAAGGGATGGAGGAAGATTTACCAAGCAAATGGACAGCAAAAACAAGCAGGAGTTAGAATTCTCGTCTCTGATAAAATAGACTTTAAAGCAACAAAGATCAAAAGAGACAAAGAAGGACATTACATAATGGTCAAAAGATCAATACAAGAAGAAGAGCTAATAATCCTAAATATATATGGACCCAATACAGGAGCACCCAGATACATAAGGAAAGTTCTTAATGACTTACAAAGAGACTTAGACTCCCACACAATAATAGTGGGAGACTTTAACACTCCACTGTCAATATAAGACAGATCAACCAGACAGAAAATTAACAAGGATATCCAGGACTTGAACTCAGACCTGGAACAAGCAAACCTGATAGACATTTACAGAACTCTCCACCCCAAATTCACAGGATATACATTCTTCTCAGCACCACATCACACCTACTCTAAAATTGACCACATAATTGGAAGTAAATCACTCTTCAGCAAATGCAAAAGAATGGAAATCATAACAAACAGTCTCTCAGACCACAGTGCAATCAAGTTAGAACCCAGAATTCAGAAACTAACTCAGATCCGCACAGCTTCATAAAACTGAACAACTGGCTCTTGAATGTTGACTGGATAAACAATGAAATGAAGGCAGTAATAAAGAAGTTCTTTGAAACCAACGAGCATGAAGACATAACATACCAGAATCTTTGGGACACATTTAAAGCAGTCTCTAGAGGAAAATATATAGCAATAAGTGCCCACATGAGAAGAATGGAGAGATCCAAAATTGACACCCTAGCGTCAAAATTGAAAGAGCTAGAGGAGCAAGATAAAAAAAACTCAAAACCTAGCAGAAGACAAGAAATAACTAAGATTAGAGCAGAACTGAGGAGATAGAGACATGAAAAACCCTTCAAAAAGTCAATAAATCCAAGAGCTGGTTTTTTGAAAAGAGTAGCAAAATAGACCACTAGCCAGAGTAATAAAAAAGAGAGAATAACCAAATAGATGCAATAAAAAACAATAAAGGGGAAATCACCACAGACTCCACAGAAATTCAAACCATCATCAGAGAATACTACAAACAACTCTATGCACATAAACTAGTAAAGCTGGAAGAAATGGATAAATTCCTGGACACTTGTGTCCTCCCAAGGCTAAACCTGGAAGAAATGGATAAATTCCTGACACTTGTGTCCTCCCAAGCCTAAACCAGGAAGAAGTCAAAACTATGAATAGACCAATAACAAGGTCTGAAGTTGAGGCAGCAATTAAGAGCCTACCACACAAATAAAGCCCAGGTCCAGATGGTTCACAGCCGAATTCTACCAGACACACAAAGAGGAACTGTTATCATTCCTCCTGAAACTATTCCAAATAATCCAAAAAGAGGGAATCCTTCCCAAATCATTTTACGAGACCAACATCATCCTGATACCAAAATCCGGGAGAGATTCAACAAGAAAATAAAACTTCAGGCCAATATCCATGATGAACATAGATGCAAAAATCTTCAATAAAATACTGGCAAGCCAATTGCAACAGCACATCAAAAAGCTTATCCACCATGATCAAGTAGAATTCATCCTGGGGATGCAAGGCTGGTTCAACATACGAAAGTCTATAAATGTAATTTACCACATAAACAGAACCAAAAACAAAAACCACATGATTATCTCAATTGACGCAGAGAAGGCCTTTGACAAAATTCAACTGCCCTTTATGCTAAAAACCCTCAATAAACTTGGTAACGATGGAATGTATCTCTTTTTTTTTTTTTTTTAGGGAAGGAAGGAGGAAGGGAGGGAAGGAGGAAGGGAGGGAGGAAGGGAAGAAGGTGAGGAGGGAGGGAGGGAGGGTGAGAGGGAGGGAGGAAAGGGAAGGAAGGAATTCAAGCAATAAGAGAGACATTGCTGACCTGGATCTAGAGGTTTACAAGTTGATTTCTTTTTTTTTTCTTTTGAGAGAAGGAAAGAAAAAAAAATGAATAATGGAAAGGAAGAAAGAGGAAGAGAAAGAGGGAGGGTGAACGAAAATATTGCTTTATTCAGGAAAAAAAAATGGGTATTAATAATGGCCAATGTTTCACTTAAACCTATGAGTAGGTGTGATGTGGTATTGACAAGAATGTACATTTTGTGTATTTGAAGTGGAGAGCTCTATAAATATTTATTAAGTTTACTTGTTCTGGATCTGAGTTCGAGTCCTTGATATCCTTATTAATTTTCTATCTCACTGAATCTAAGTCTCTATGTATCTGGGTGATAGGATCATCAGCTCTTGTTGTTGTATTGATCCTTTTACCACTATATCTTTGTTGCTTTAAAATCTATTTTATCCACTACAAGAATTGCAACTCCTGCTTTTTATTTATTTATTTATTTTTGCTCTCCATTTGGTTGGTAAATCTTTCTCCATCCCTTTGTTTTGAGTCTTTGCGTATCCTTGCATGTGAAACAGGTCTGCATGTAACATGCCGTTGGGTTTTGGCTGTGTCTTTTGATTGGGGGATTTAGTCGATTTAAATTTAGGGTTACTGCCATTTGATGTTAACTGGCTGTTTGATCCATTTGTTGATGTAAATTCTTCTTTATGTTGGTGCTCTTTACTTTTTGGTATATTTTTAGAAAGGCTAATACTGGTTGTTTCTTTCTGTGTGTAATGCCTCTTTCAGAAGCTCTTGTGAAGCAGGCCTGGTGGTAATAAAATCTCTGAGTACTTGCTTGTTCATAAAAGATTTTATTTTTCCTTCAGTTGTGAAGCTTAGTGTGGCTGGATATGAAATTCTGGGCTGAAGGTTCTGTTCTTTGAGGATGTTGAATATTGGCCCCCACTCTCTTCTGGCTTGTAGAGTTTCCGCTGAGAGATCTGCTGTAAGTCTGACAGGCTTGCCTTTGTGGGTAACCTGACCTTTCTCTCTGGCTGCCCTTAGTATTTTCTCCTTCGTTTCAACCCTGGTGAATCTAACGATTATGTGCCTTGGGGTTGCTCTTCTTGAGGAATATCTTTGTGGTGTTCTCTGTATTACCTGGGGTTGAATATTGACCTGCTTTGCTAGTTCAGGAAAATTTTCCTGAATAATATCCATAAGGGTATTTTCCAGCTTGGATTCATTCTCTCCATCGCATTCAGGTACACCTATCAAACGTAAATTTGGTCTTTTCACATAGTCCCACTTTCTTGGAGACTTTGCTCATTCCTTTTTATCCTTTTATCTCTAATCTTGTCTTCTTGTTTTATGTCATTAAGTTGAACTTTGACCTCTGATATCCTTTCTTCTGCTTGAACAATTCGAGTGTTTAAACCTGTGCATACTTCTGGGAGTTCCTGTATTGTATTCTTCAGTTCCATTAATTCACTTATATTCCTCTCTAAGTTGTCTATTCTCAATAGGCTTTCGTCAAACCTTTTTTCAAAGTTCCTAGTTTCTTTACTTTGGGCTACAACATGTTCTTTTAACTCACAGAAGTTTCTTATTATCCATTCCTTGAAGAGTGATTCTGTCATCAGGATGCACTCGTTCTCCATCAAGCCTTGTTCCATTGTTGATGTGGAACTGTGATCATCTTTAGAGGGAGAGGCGTTCTGATTTTGAGTATTCTCAGCCTTTTTACACTGGTTTCTTCCCATCATTGTAAATTTATCCTCCTGTCGTCTTTGAAATTACCAACTTTCAGATTAGGTCTCTTGAGTGGACACCAAAGTTGTTAGTTCCCAGGGCCAGAACGGCGGCGTTAAGACTGATGGTGCTTTTCTGCCCAGGATTCTCCTGTCTGGCTTCCTTCTTGTGTCCGTAATGGGCAACTCTGCCTTCCCCGGGCTCCAAACCTCGGTCAGAAGGGGAACCAGTCTAGTTTACTCTGCGCCGAGAGCTGCCGCACTGAGGTGCCATCACAGCTGCTGCGCTGGTCTCAGGAGTTGTGCTGGGGACCTGTGTGGGTCCTCCAGACCTCGGTCAGAAAGGGAGCCGGCCCTGTTTACTCTGCTCCGAGAGCTGCCGCACCGAGGTGCTGGCGAAGCCGCTGCGCCGGCCACAAGAGTCGTGCTGGCGCCCCGTGTGGGTCCTCCAAGCCTCTGTCAGAAGGGGAGCCAGCCCTGTTTACTCTGCTCCGAGAGCTGCTGCACTGAGGTGCCGGCAAAACCGCTGCACTGGCCACAAGAGTCGCACTGGCGACCCCTGTGGTTCCTCCACTGGGGATCTTCTGCTCCGTGAGCAACCAGAATTTGTCTGAAAGTGTGGCGTCCTCTAGTTCTCTGCACTTTGACTGAGAGCTGCAATCCTGAGCTGTTATCGATCGGCCATCTTGGATCGTTCCTCCCGGAACGTATCTCAAACTAATAAAAGCTATTTACGACAAACCACAGCCAATATCATACTGAATGGGCAAAAAATGGAAGCATTCCCTTTGAAATCTGGCACTAGACAAGGATGCCCTCTCTCACCACTCCTATTCAATATAGTATTGGAAGTTCTAGCCAGAGCAATCAGGCAAGAAAAAGAAATAAAGGGTATTCAAATAGGAAAGGAGGAAGCCAAATTGTCTCTATTTGCAGACAATATGATAGTATATCTAGAAGACCCCATCGTCTCAGCCCAAAAACTCCTGAAACTGATAAGCAACTTCAGCAAAGTCTCAGGATACAAAATCAATGTGCAAAAATCACAAGCATTCCTATACACCAATAGCAGACTTAAAGAGAGCCAAATCAAGAACGAACTGCCATTCACAATTGCTACAAAGAGAATAAAATACCTAGGAATACAAGTAACAAGGAACGTAAAGGGCCTCTTCAAGGAGAACTACAAACCACTGCTCAACGAAATAAGAGAGGACACAAACAGATGGAGAAACATTCCATGTTCATGGTTAGGAAGAATTAATATCATGAAAATGGCCATATGGCCCAAAGCAATTTACAGATTCAATGCTATCCCCATCAAGCTACCAAGGACCTTCTTCACAGAACTGGAAAAAACCACCTTAAACTTCATATGGAACCAAAAGAGAGCCCGCATAGCCAAATCAATTCTAAGCAAAAAGAACACAGTGCGAGGCATCACACTACCGGACTTCAAACTATACTACAGGCTACCGTAATCAAAACACCATGGTACTGGTACCAAAACAGAGATATAGACCAATGGAACAGAACAGAGGCATCGGAGGCAACACAACATAACTACAACCATACAATCTTTGATAAACATGACAAAAACAAGCAATGGGGAAAGGATTCCCTGTTTAATAAATGGTATTGGGAAAACTGGCTAGCCATGTGCAGAAAGCAGAAGCTGGACCCCTTCCTGACACTTTACACTAAAATTAACTCCCGATGGATTAAAGACTTAAACATAAGACCTGGCACCATAAAAACCCTAGAAGAAAATCTAGGCAAAACCATTTAGGACATAGCAGTAGGCAAGGACTTCATGACCAAAACACCAAAAGCATTGGCAACAAAAGCCAAAATAGACAAATGGGACCTAAGCAAACTCCACAGCTTCTGCATGGCAAAAGAAACAGTCATTAGAGTGAATCGGCAACCAACAGAATAGGAAAAAATTTTTGCGGTTTACCCATCTGACAAAGGGCTGATATCCAGAATTTACGAAGAATTAAAATAAGGAAAAAACAAACAAGCCCATTCAAAAATGGGCAAAGGATATGAACAGATACTTTACAAAAGAAGATATCATACATGAGGCCAACAAACATATGAAAAAATGCTCATCATCACTGGCCATTAGAGAAATGCAAATCAAAACTACATTGAGACACCATCTCACGCCAGCTAGAAAGGCGATCATTAAAAAATCTGGAGACAGCAGATGCTGGAGAGGATGTGGAGAAATAGGAACACTTTTACACTGTTGGTGAGAGTGTAAATTAGTTCAACCATTGTGGAAGACAGTGTGGCCATTCCTCAAGGCCTTAGAAATAGAAATTCCATTTGACCCAGCAATCCCATTACTGGGTATATATCCAAAGGACTATAAATCGTTCTACTATAAGGACACATGCACATGAATGTTCACTGCAGCACTGTTTACAATAGCAAAGACCTGGAACCAACCCAAATGTCCATCGATGATAGACTGGACTGGGAAAATGTGGCACATATACACCATGGAATATTATGCAGCAATCAAAAACGATGAGTTCGTGTCCTTTGTAGGGACATCGATGAATCTGGAGAACATCATTCTCAGCAAACTGACACAAGAACAGAAAATGAAATACCGCACCAGGCGCGGTGGCTCAAGTCTGTAATCCCAGCACTTTGGGAGGCCGAGGCAGGTGGATCATGAGCTCAAGAGATGGAGACCATCCTGGTCAACATGGTGAAACCCTGTCTCTACTAAAAATACAAAAAACTAGCTGGGCATGGTGGCATGTGCCTGTAATCCCAGCTACTCAGGAGGCTGAGGCAGGAGAATTGCCTGAACCCAGGAGGTGGAGGTTGCGGTGAGCCAAGATCGTGCCATTGCACTCCAGCTTGGGTAACAAGAGCGAAACTCCGCCTCAAAAAAAAAAAAAAAAAAAAAAGAAAATGAAATACCGCATGTTCTCACTCATAGGTGGGTGATGAACAATGAGAACACATGGAAACAGGGAGGGGAACACTACACACTGGGGTCTGTTGGGGGGAATAGGGGAGGGACAGCGGGGGGGGAGTTGGAGAGGGATAGCATGGGGAGAAATGCCAGATGTGGGTGAAGGGGAGGAAGGCAGCAAATCACACTGCCACGTGTGCACCTATGCAACTATCTTACATGTTCTGCACATGTACCCCAAAACCTAAAATGCAATTAAAAAAAAAAAGAAATAAGTTTAAGGCAAATTCAATACTCATATACAAGATATAATTCTAATAACCTTTGATTTTCTAATGATCAGGAGCACTGTAGGAGATTTTGTCTGCTTAAATGCTATGCTCTGAAACATCTTCATGATATACTAATTTACACAGGGACAGTAATTATTTGGTATTTCTGTGGCAGTATCCCAAACCAAATTATCTAGTCAACTCAAAGGTTTGCAGCATGATCCAGAGACCTATTTCTTATCAACAATGGTTCTTTTGTCTCTGGTCTCCTGTCAGTGGAAAGAATTAATTTCTCACGCCTGTAATCCCAGCACTATGGGAGGCAGAGGCAGACGGATCACAAGGTCAGGAGTTCCAGACCAGTCTGACCAACTTGGTGAGACCCTATCTCTACTAAAAATATAAAAATCAGCCAGTTGTGGTGGCGCATGCTTGTAATCCCAGCTACTCAGGAGGCTGAGGCAGGAGAATCACTTGAACCTGGGAGACAGAGGTTGTAGTGAGCCAAGACTGTGCACTCCAGCCTGGGCAAGAGAGGGAGACTCTGTCAAAAAAAAAAAAAGCACTTTTTTGGTGGTTTTATGGGTCTCTGCAGATACAATAATGTGAGAATAATTCCCTGGGATTAATTTTGCAATGAAATGTCTATAATACAGGATTCTCTTTAGGATAATTTAATACCTACAAACTAGCAGAATTTTCATAACGTGTGGTCAAAAACAATGCTTCGACCACAATGTTTATTACCTAATTATTGTTTCATCACTTCATACAGAATAAAAAGAAAAACTGTCACTGTTGTATTTCCAAGATAAAAATATTATTGAGTTTCTCTCTCTCTCTCTTTTTTTTTTTTTTTTTTTGAGACAGGGTCTTGCTCCATTGTCCAGGCTGGAGTGCAATAGTGCAATCTTGGCTTAATGTAGCCTTGACCTGCTAGGCTCAAGATATCCTCCAACCTCAGCCTCCCCCGAGTAGCCGAGACTATAGGTATATGTCACCACGCCCAGCTAATTTTTGTATTTTTTGAAGAGATGGGGTTTAGCCATGCTGCACAGGCCGGTCTCAAACTCCTGAGTTCAAGCAATCCTCTCAAATTTTGGTCTCCCAAATTTTTCTCTCTTCTTTCACAAAAGTTAAATTCTAAGATATCTATGAATTCATAGAAGACAACTATACAAAGTCCCATTTTTCTTCTTACCTGGCAAGCTTTTGCTATTATATCTGATGGTGTATCTTGTGAAAAGGCTGGTCTTAGAGCAGCTCCCACCTAGAAAAATAAAACATTTTAATTTTAATTTTTTAAGACAGGGTCACACTCTGTCACTCAGGCTGGAGTGCAGGAGTGCGATCTTAGCTCATTGCAACCTCCATCTCCCAGGCTCAAGCAATACTCCTGCCTCAGCCTCCCGAGAAGCTGGGATTACAGGATGCGCCACTACCACTGGGCTAATTTTTATATTTTTAGTACAGATGGGGTTTCACCATGTTGGCCAGGCTGGTCTTGAACACCTGACCTCAAATGATTCATCTGCCTTGGCCTCCCAAAGTGCTGAGATTACAGGTGTGAGCCACTACACCCTGCCCAAAGCATTTTATTTTTAAAGGTAAGTAGTAAACATAAAGCCTCTTGTAGGTTTGGAGATGAAAACACACAAAAACACTTCAATGTTCCTTTTCTTTCTATCACTTCTCCCTTATCTCTTTTCAGTTATGATAAACTCAATCACACTCTTTTTCTTTTGCTTTCCAGGAGGTTATCATTATCAAATCTATATGACTGTTACATCAACTAGGCAATAAAAGTTTTTGTTTCACAGTAAACAGGATTTTCTGACAAAGTCACACATTATCAGACATACCAAAAATTGCAATTGTTAGATTTTTTCTATTTTTCTAAGCCTATTTCTAACAGTATTTACCTTATGAGTGAATCTCATATAACTGAATCAATTTCTTTAAATAACCGAGTAGTACTAACGATTCAGTCACTACATGACCCTAGAGATCATTTCACCTCAAAAAGAGATGCTTTAAAAAGCTGCTCAAAAATATTAATCTATGCATTTTTGTTATAGTAATAAGTAAAGGAATATGAGTTTTAGTTTTAAATGAGCCAACATCAGTCAAAGATTCTTAGCTATATTGGATATAACAAGTATAAGCTGAATACAGAAATAAGATGTAGTCAGCTCCTATATTGAGATATTCTTCCCTTACAACAGAGATCCAGTTGGTCAGGTATATCAACAGTACTCTGGAAATTAATCAAGAGTTTCTCTCTATGACTAAAGACAGATAGTAACTGATCACAATATGTGAGCCAGTATTGGATCTGTACTGGAAGAGAAAGAATACTATATGAAATAGGTTACTGGGTTGACTGACACAGCTGGAGTATGATAGATTATGTAAAAGTAGTAATATCAATGTTGAATTTCTTGAGGTTACCTATTCTGCAGTAAGAAAACAAAACAATATTCTTGTTCTTTAAAAATATAGTCTAGCCGGGCGCGCGGTGGCTCACCCCTATAATCCCAGCACTTTGGGAGGCTGAGGTGGGTGGATCACAAGGTCAAGAGATCGAGACCATCCTGGTCAACAAGGTGAAACCCCGTCTCTACTAAAAATACAAAAATTAGCTGGGCATGGTGGTGCACGCCTGTAGTCTCAGCTACTTGGGAGGCTGAGGCAGGAGAATTGCTTGAACCCAAAACTGGAGGTTGTGGTGAGCCGAGATCGTGCCATTGCACTTCAGCCTGGGTAACAACAGTGAAACTCCATCTCAAAAAAAAAAAAAAAAAAAAAAATATATATATATATATATATATAGTTTAAAATGCTCAAGGATAAAAGCACATCATTTAAATAATTTACTTTTAAACGGTTTAAAAAAAACTGTGTGCCTTGGGGGAGAAAGAGAGAATCATTGTTAAAGAAAATGAGGCAAAATTAACAATTGGCAAATATGAATATGGGGTGTAAGATAGTTTTTTGTACTATTCTTGCAGCTTATCTGTAAATTTTATATCATTCTTTTTGGTCTCATTTTTTTGACATGGAGTCTCGATCCTGTTGTACAGGCGGGAGTGCAGCAGAATGATCTCAGCTTACTACAACTTCCACCTCCCAGATTCAAGGGATTCTCCTTCCTCAGCCTCCTGAGGAGCTGGGATTGCAGGCATGGGCCACAACGCCTGGCTAACTTTTCTATTTTAATAGAGATGGGGTTTGGCTAGGCTGGCCTCAAACTCCTGACCTCAGGTGATCCACCTGCCTCGGCCTCCCAAAATGTAAGGATTACAGGTGTGAGCCACAGCATCCAGCAATATCATTTTTTTTGAAATGGAGTCTCGCTCTGTTGCCCTGGCTGGAGTGCAACAGCATGATCTCGGCTCACTGAAACCTCTGCCTATTGGGTTCCAGTGATTCTCCTACCTCAGCCTCCTGAGTAGCTGGGATTACAAGTGTATGCCACCACGCCCCGCTAATTTTTGAGATGGGGTTTTGCCACTCAAACTCCTGACTTCTGGCATGCTGCCTGTCTCGCCTCCCAAAGGGCTGGGATTATAGGCCTGAGCACCTGGTGATATCACTTCTAAATAAAAAGTTAAAAAATAAATCATTCCAATAGGTTGGGTATTTGGGAGTAAACAATTATACACAGGTTTTCTTTTTTTTTTTTTTTGAGACCAAGTTTCGCTCTTGTTACCCAGGCTGGAGTGCAATGGCACGATCTCAGCTCACCGCAACCTCTGCCTCCTGGGTTCAGGCAATTCTCCTGCCTCAGCCTCCTGAGTAGCTGGGATTACAGGCACGCACCACTGTGCCCAGCTAATTTTTTGTATTTTCAGTAGAGACGGGGTTTCACCACGTTGACCAGGATGGTCTTGATCTCTTGACCTCATGATCCACCCGACTCGGCCTCCCAAAATGCTGGGATTACAGGTGTGAGCCACCGCGCCCATCCCTATACACAGGTTTTCTATAGCTAGTTGGGCTAGAAGCTATAACTTCTTCACTTATACTTAAGATATAAAAATAGGGCCATGTGCAGTGGCTCTCACCTGTAATCCTAGCACTTTGGGAGGCTGAGGAGGGTGGATCACGAGGTCAGGAGATCGAGACCTGGCTAACATGGTGAAACCCTATCTCTACTAAAAATAGAAAAAATTAGCCAGGTGTGGTGGCAGATGTCTGTAGTCCCAATTACCTGGGAGACTGAGGCAGGAGAATCACATGAACCTGGGAGGTGGAGGTTGCAGTGAGCAGAGATTGCACCATTCCACTCCAGCCTAGATGACAGAGTGAGACTCCGCCTCAAAAAAAAAAAAAAAAGTAAAAACAATGGATTATATTCACATTTAAAATTTTTATATTTGAATACAACTTTTAGATGAGGCACGATGTACTGGAGTGAAGATTTTGCCATAATCACAGTGTAAAAAAAAAAATCTGTTATTCCCTTGTTAACAAACTTTTTTTAACCTTCATATAACCCCCAAGGCTAGGATTAGTTTACTATGCCTCATCTGAAGAACATAAGTACAGGTATAAATCTCAGGAGTGACAAGTAGATCCCTCTTTTGAATGAAATAAAAAAAAATCTTTGAAAGTATCTGATTCTTTCAATAATACTTTTAATTGCTGTTATTAAGAGTAATTTATCCTTCATTATACATGGGGAAACTGCTATCTACTTCTAAAAATGCTTATGAAGGTTTGGCATAAAAAATAATGGCAGCAAATCCACAGCACTCTTTTTAATGTTCCTTTTATCTCTGAGAGGGCAGGGCTAAATATCTAAACACAAGACTGGAAAGCTGAGCTGGAATTTCTATTCCAGTTTTATCACTAATATGCTATCACAATTTAAAAATAGTGACAACAGTTTGACACTTACTCCTTCATTTGCGGGGTGACTAAAACTAGGTAACAGACGGTGGAGATAAAGACACGAATTCTACAGGAACAAACAGACTGTATTTCCAAATGCAGTCCTCTAGGAAGCCTGTACTTCTTTAATGGTCTTTCAAAAGGTCAATTTTAAGTTTTTAAATAAATAGAAAATCTCACATTAGCTTGATACTGCTCCAGTATGACATGGCCTGGAAATTCTGGCTCAGGCACAGACGCAAATTTCTTGATAATGTCTTCAAGTGCCTGGAGCCCAGCCATTCGCAGCTGGTTGCTATGATCAGTTGCAGCCATGAATGCCATGCGAATCAGGTCAGAGAGATGAAGTACCAAGAGGTCATCTAAAAATAAAAATAGAATTAAAAAATAAAAACTTTTCCAAAAAAAGTATAACAACATAAAAATATGAAATGAAATGAATTGATAAAATACACAATCCACATATTTCATGACATTTAAAAATAGCAAAGATACTACATTCTTTTAAGACAACTTCCACATCAATCTTTCAAGAACAGTGATAAATATATAATACAGTAATGTTGACGATGTTAGAGGATGTATAATGATATGTGATGCAAAATACTTTTTTTTTGAGATGGAGTTTCGCTCTTGTTGCCCAGGCTACAGTGTAATGGTGCAATCCTGACTCACTGCAACCTCTGCCTCCTGGGTTCAAGCGATTCTCCTGCCTCAGCCTCCTAAGTAGCTGGGATTACAGGCATGTGCCATCACTCCCGGCTAATTCTGTATTTTCAGTAGAGACTGGGTTTCTCCATGTTGGCTATACTGGTGGGAACTCCTGACCTCAGGTGATCTGCCCGCCTCAGCCTCCCAAAGTGCTGGGATTACAGATGTGAGCTGCTATGTTCAGTTGCAAAATACTTTTAACATAACTTGTCCAAATGAGTCTTTCTTTTTTTTTTTTTTTTTTTGAGACGGAGTTTTGCTCTTGTTGCACAGTCTGGAGTGCAGAGGCATGATCTCAGCTCAATGCAACCTTTGCCTCCAGGGTTCAAGTGAATCTCCTCCTCAGCCTCCCAAGTAGCTGGGATTAAAGGCGCCTGCCATTATGCCCGGCTCATTTTTTGTATTTTTAGTAGAGATGGGTTTTGCCACGTTGGCCGGGCTGGTCTCAAACTCCTGACCTCAGGTGATCGGCCCACCTTGACCTCCCAAAGGCTGTGATTACAGGCATCAGTCACTGCGACTGGCTGAGTTTCTAATTCTTTAAGAACAAGGACTGGCAGGCTTTTTCGGTAAGGAACAGATAGCTGATATTTTTGACTTTATGAAAGAAAACACAATCTTGAGACCCCAAACACACTATGCCAAAGAAAAAGTGAAGTTTGGGAACTGAGTCATGCAATACCGCCTCCCTTTTGTTCCCAGATGGCTGTAATTTCACAACTGTTTGTCATTGCCTTATTTTCAGCCAGGTTCCCACAATGACAGAAGGCCAAAAATCTTCCCAAATGGCCTCCTCTCACAAATTGCTCACAAGGAATCTTTCAGCATACATATCCCCTGCTAAGAACCAGCCCTAAAACCAAGTTCTATTGAATCTCACCCTGACAATGCCAATTACCAGTTTATGTTCACAGGTGAGAAAGCATCCCTTTCTCTACCATGAGGCCAATGTATGACTGACTTTTTCCTGTATTCCCCCTTTTCACAAGTAAAACGTAGATCTACTGAGGCTAAGCAGGGTGAGATGGCTCAGCCTGTAACCTAGCACTTTGGGAGGCTGAGGTGGGTGGACTGCTTGAACTCATGAATTCTAGCCCAGTCTGGCCAACATGGTGAACCCCATCTCTAAAAAAAAAAATACAAAAATTAGCTGGGCATGGTGGCGTGGACCTGTAGTCCCAGCTACTCAGGGGGCTGAGGTGGGAGGATCCCTTGAACCTGGGAGGTCGAGGCTGCAGTGAGCCAAGACTGCACAACTGCACTCCAGCCTGGGTGACAAAGTGAGACCCTGTCTCAAAAAAAGAAACACATTAACTGAAGCTAATCCGAGCCTTACAGGAATATAATAACCATCTGCCTCACTGCCTACCCTCCCCCCGCCTTTTTTTCCTTCCTGCTATTCTTTCTTCTTTAAATAAGGGAGTTCCCAAAACCCTCTTTGGACAAAGCACAGGTCGCTGATGCTCCTGTTACCTGTGTTTTTTCTCATGTAAATCCTCAACCTTGGCTAATAAACTTCTACCAATTGATATGTGCTTCAGTCACTTTTTGGTTCACACTTTGTAGGCTATATTATCTCTCTCTCTCTTTTTTTTTTTTTGATATGGAGTATCGCTCTGTTGCCCAGGCTGGAGTACAGTGCTATGATCTTGGCTCACCGCAACCTCTGCCTCCTAGGTTCAAGCGATTCTCCTGCCTCAGCCTCCCAAGTAGCTGAGATTGCAGGTGCCCACCACCACACCCAACTAATTTTTGTATTTTTAGTAGAGACGGGATTTCATCATGTTGACCAGGCTGATCTCAAACTCCTGACCTTGTGAACTGCCCACCTCAGCCTCTCAAAGTGTTGAGATTACAGGCATGAGCCACTGCGCCTGGCCTCCGGCTATATTATCTCAACTCCATTGTTAGAATGTAAAAGCAGCCACAAACAATAGTATAGAAATGAGAGTGCTGTGCTCCAATAAAACTTTATTTTACAAAAAAGGCTGTGGGCTGGATTTGAACTGCAGGCTGTAGTCTGTCAATCTCTACTTTAGAAAAACTCTTGCCAGGACACTTAAATCTACAAAATAACAAAGAAAATACTTTTATAAAAATAAGATGTGGAAAAGGGAAATCTTTTTTCTTTTAGCCCTAGAGTAAAAGTTGTCCTGGATCTGTATGAACAAAGCTTAAACACAAGTCTCAAAAATAATTAAAATGATACCAAGTAATCTAACTACATTCCAGAACAAAGTCCAAAATGATTTTGGAATACACCAAAATCCAGCACTAATACCATAAAATTTACAATGTCTGGCATCTAATAAAAAATTACCAAGAATGCAAAAGAGTAGGGAAATATGTCTCACAACAAAGAGAGAAAAAAAGAGAGAAATCAGTGAATAGAAACAAGTCCAGAAATGAAAAAGATAACAGAATTAGAGAACTTTAAGTAGCTATTATCAGTATGTTTTCTATGTTCAAAGAAGGAAAAGAAAAAGCACAAAAATAATGAAGGGAGAAATGAAAGGTAGAAAAAAATCACAAAGGAAAATTTAGAGATATAAAACAAAATATCTGAAAAGAAAAGTACATTGGATAAAATCAATAGAGATTAAATACTAAAGATCAGTGAACTTAACAGACATAGCAACAGAAATTATCTAAAAAAATTAAGCTCAAGGTCTATAAAGTTCTTCAAGAGGCTTCAAAACCTACAAAGTCTTTATGAAACAGTGACAATTCTATGGCTCAGCCTGATCCCCAAACAGTTCCTACTTAAATAGGTTTCTGTTGTTATGGCTTTTGTCTAAGTTATGAGATGTGTATCTTCAAATTTTTTCACGTGCCTACCAAAAAAACTAATTGTAGAAACTTGAGTTTAAAAAGAGTATCTGGCCAGGTGCAGTGACTCATGTCTGTAATCCCAGAACCTTGGGAGGCCAAGGCAGGCGGATCACCTGAGGCCAGGAGTTCGAGATCAACCTGGCCAACCTGGTGAAACCTGTTCTCTACCAAAAATCAAAAATTAGTGGGGTGTGGTGGCAGGTGCCTGTAATCCCAGCTACTTGGGAGGCTGAGGCAGAAGAATTGCTTGAACCTGGGAGGCTAAGGTTGCAGTGAGCAAAGATCACATTACTGCATGCCAGCTTGGGTGACAGAGCAAGACTCCATCTCAGAAAAAAACAAATAAATAAAAGAAAAAGAAAGAGAATATCTGTTGCTTTGCAGGTGGGAGGCAAGCAGAGAGGGGAAATTTGGCTGGAAGCCCGCAGTGCTTCTTCATCTATAGGAAGCAAAAAAGCACCACCAATCAAAACAAGGTTTTAAACTCAGTATGTTGAAGAAATATCTGCACTCTCATGTTTACTGCAGGGCTATTCACAATAACCAAGATATGGAACCAACCTAAGTGTCTATCAATTGATAAAGAAACTGTGGTATAAATACATAACTGAATACTATTCGGCCATAAAAAAGAATAAAGTCCTATTATTTGAGACAATATGGATGAACCTGGAGGCATTAGGTTAAGTGAAATATGTCAGGCACAAAAAAATACATGATCTCACTCATATGTGGAATTTTAAAAAGTTAATCTAACAGAAATAGAGAGTAGAATACTGGTTACCAGAGGTTGGGTGGTTAAGGGGAAGGGGAAGACGGGGATACACTGGGCAAAGTATATAGAATTACAGGCCGGGAGTAGTGGCTCATGCTTGTAATCCCAGTACTTTAGGAGGCCAAAGCAGGTGGATCACGAGGTCAAG
Source organism: Callithrix jacchus (assembly GCF_049354715.1). Classification (NCBI taxonomy): domain Eukaryota; kingdom Metazoa; phylum Chordata; class Mammalia; order Primates; family Cebidae; genus Callithrix; species Callithrix jacchus. Next base: position 77,954,531 of record NC_133515.1, on the reverse strand, counting down.
AGATCGAGACCATCCTGGTCAACATGGTGAAACCCCGTCTCTACTAAAAATACAAAAAATTAGCCGAGCATAGTGGCGCGTGCCTGTAATCCCAGCTACTCGGGAGGCTGAGGCAGGAGAATTGCCTGAACCCAGGAGGCGGAGGTTGCTGTGAGCCGAGATCGCGCCATTGCACTCCAGCCTGGCGCCTGGCAACAGAGCAAGACTCTGTCTCAAAAAAAAAAAAAAAAAAAAAAAAAAAAATGCAATCAGGGGAAATAAAGATTCTGAAGATTCAGAGAAATGGCTAATCTCTGAAAACAATTTTTTATAAAAACCAGGAAAAAATTTCAAAAAATCATGTGGCATCCTCGATAGGATAAGAATCACAGCTGCTATGGGGATAAAAACAGAAAACCGTAGAGAATAAAAACAATATCATACAATGGAGGTGGGAGAAATGCAGACAAATTACAGGAAAACTAAAAAAATTAAAGCAGACTTAAGATTATTAATGAAGGCAGAAAAAAGCAAAACATGAACGTATAAAGAAAAAAACCTGTGAGGATCTCTGAGAACTACGGTAAAAGGACAAGACACAATGAGGAAGAAAAACAACAGTTAAGAAATATAAAGAGCTGGGCGCGGTGGCTCATGCCTGTAATCCCAGCACTTTGGGAGGCCGAGGCAGGTGGATCACAAGGTCAAGAGATTGAGACCATCCTGGTCAACATGGTGAAACCCTGTCTCTACTAAAAATACAAAAAATTAGCTGGGCATGGTGGCGCGTGCCTGTAATCCCAGCTACTCAGGAGGCTGAGGCAGGAGAATTGCCTGAATCCAGGAGGCGGAGGTTGCGGTGAGCCGAGATTGCACCATTGCACTCCCAGCCTGGGTAACAAGAGCGAAACTCCGTCTCAAAAAAAAAAAAAAAAAGAAAGAAATATAAAGAAAGAAAAGCCAACCTAAAGATTTTCACTGTTTCCTAAATGTAGCACACACTTAGGATTACCTGGTTTTACAAATTCTCTTACTTCCTCTGATTCTTTTTATTTATTTTTTGGCAATCAGTTTTTTCATGTTGAATCCCTCTGCTTCTAATAAACCACTGTGGTAGGCAAAATAATGGCACCCCCAAAATCTCCACACCTAATCCCTAGAATCTGTGAATATGTTACCTTGCAGGGCAAAAGGGACTTTGCAGATGTGATTAAGGTTATGGAGTCTAAAACATGGAGACCGGACTAAATTACCAGGGCAGACCCAATCTAATTACGTGAGTCCTTAAAAGCAGAGCACCTTTCCTGGCTGCCTGCCCTCAGAGATGTGACTGTGACGACTGAAGAAGCAACACAGAGAGATTTAACGCTGCTGGCTTTGAAGAGAGAGAAAGGGAGCTGCGAGCCAAGGAGGGCAGGCAGCATATAAAAGCTGAAAAGAAAAGAAAAGGGATGCCCCCTAGAGCCTACAGAAAGGATCACAGCCCTGCCGACACCTTGATGTTAGCCCAGTGAGACTCTTGTTGGACTTCTGATCTGCAGAACTGTAAGATAATAAACTTGTGTGATTTTAAACCAAGTTTGTGGGCATTTGTTATAGCAGCAATAGAAAACTAATGCCAAGAGTCTCTTCTAACCTTTTCTCTACCTTTAAAACTAAACTTCAAATTAATCTCTTCTGTGACGTCTTCCCTGGCTTTACAGGAAATAAATACTACATGTTTTTAATGTTCTCAAAGTACTCTAACGTCTACTATTGGGACATGCCACAACTATTTGACTGAAAAGTCTGTCTCTCTGTCTTCTAGGCTATACATTCTTCCTGGATATGGACTATGTTTTTTTTTCCTCTTTGTATCCTCACTGTACCAAAAAACAGGGTGCAGTAAATATTTGCTGAATAATGATACGAACAAAAACACTGTGTTCATGATGTATTGTGTTTTGCTGATACCCTATATTCAGAGTCTCATTTTATATATGTTGTACTACTGTTTTACAGTTTGTTTTTGAGACAGAGTCTTGCTCTGTTGCTCAGGCTGGAGTGCAATGGCGCAATCTCAGCTTATTGCTATCTCTGCTTCCTGGGTTCAAGCGATTCTCTTGCCTCAGCCTCCCAAGTAGCTGGGACTACAGGCTTGTGCCAGGATGCCCAGCTAATTTTTTGTATTTTTAGTAGAGACGGGGTTTCAGCATGTTGGACAGGTTGGTTTTGAACTCCTAACCTCCACTCATCTGCTGGCCTGAGCCTTCCAAAGTGCTGGCATTACAGGTGTGAGCCACCGTACCCAACCAGTTTGTTTTTAAAATATATATGTGAGTTCCACTGCTTCTTATCCACAGTGAAATAACCTAAAAGGCATTTTAAATTTATAGATGTCAATATTGTTAATACATAAATTTGTCTTCAGATATTTAAAAAATGACTGGGTGATGGAGAGGACACAAACTACAAGATAAGAAATCTGTTACTCTGTCACCTCTCAGTTTTCTCTGGGTCTCTTCAAATGTGAAATGAAGGTACTGGGTCTGATAGTCTCTTTGTAAATTCCCTATAATATCAGATTCAAAGGATACATGGTATAAAAAGTTTACAGAAGATAAAAAATGAGATAAAAATTGTTTACGTAATAAACAATTTTCACCTTTTCAAAAATATCTAATAGCACTTCTGAAATCTGAGAGTTTGAAATCTACCAGGGCATTCATGAATTCTGACATTCTCCATGGCTGGGGACTGCAAAGCTTACTTTGTATGCCTTAACATTTTACCATTTTCTTTATGCGGAAATGCTAAAACCCAGGACAATGTACTGAGAAAACCTAAGTAACTGCCACCATTATCGTTTGGGCAAATGATTAAATAGACAGATAGCTCAATCCATCTTACCTTCTTCAACTTATCTTCCCAATAGGAATCAGAAGATGAATAGTATGTAGAGAGGACAGAAAACTAAGATGAAATGCAGGAGTACTTACAATAAATAAAAGGTACATTCTAAAGCACGCTACATCCATAGCAGTAAAATATCTCAAGCTGTAAAAATGCTTTGGGGAAAAGAAGTACTGATTTTAAATTTACTTGTAGGGTTTCGAAGTTTAGCAGAACGTGCCATGGCAAGATCAAAGTGAGCCTGGTCTGCATTCTCACACAAATTGATGATTCGACACAGGCAATCCGCAGCAAATACTCGAGTAGCCCAGCGAGGGGCCACAAAGGGCTTTGATTTATCTTCTTCACCTAATGTGGTAAACATGGTATCATCATCCATCTCATCTTTCTTTTCAGATTCTTCATCTTTTCCGCTACTTAAAAGAGTTGCAGTACTCATATCTACAACAAGAATAAAGAATATAACAACCTCACATGAGCAAAAATGATCCTTTAAAAAGTTATTAATGTTAAAAATTTTCTAATTTTAAAAAAAGGTTACATTCTCACTCTCTGAAAAACAGTAAAACTAGAAAACTTTTTTTTAAAGAATCAAAAGCCAAGGAAAGAATAACACAAATTACTTTTATGTAAACTATATTTACATATTTCAATAGTTTTACATACTATATGTCACACTCTAGAGTAACCTGGGATTTTTATTAATGAAAATTTATTTTGAACTTCCAAAAAATTTTGATATACACTTTCCCAACAATACAAAAAAGCTCAATTTGTTTATAACATAATTTAACCTTCAACACTTTTATAGGGATTTGTAGGTCAAAAGTTATTACTTTTAAATCTAAGCTCAAATTTACATGTATGTATCTTTATACATATATCTGTATCATGTAACAGAAGTAAAACAATTTCCATTATTTTAAGAACACATATTAAATACTTACCACTAGAAGCTGCCAGGACATCTTTACAAAGCATTAGCCAATGAGAAAGTTTCTCTACTGCCAGTGAAGAAAGCATGTGTCCCAAAGTGTCATGAATATCAGAACATAATTTTCGATCTGTCTCCCGGTCTAGCATTCCAAAAAGAAGTCCCTCAAGACCAGTTTCTGTTATATTAACACCTTGGTGCCGGCAATGGATATCACTTCGAGAACTAACCCCAGGTGCAAAAGGATTGACATCTGAAAGGTAATTATTACAAATGAATTTGTATGGGATTTTGGTGTCTGCTATCTGTAACAGTTATGATAAAGACCAAGTCTTACATATAAATTCACAACAGCCACAAAACCAGCTAGCTATATACAATTTAACTACGGCCTCTAGTTTACGTATCTTTAGGATTATAATTTAATCTGGCAATTAGAGTAAAACCTTTAACTTCGAAACTAATTATTCTGAGATATTGTAAACAAATCTCAGGGAATGCTCATTTGATTCTAATAAGAAACAGTGTGGGAAAGAGACATACTGCTAAATATACTTAATAGGATAAAAAAACTGTTGCATTCTTTAGAAGAACAAATTGAAACTTATTCAATCTTATAGTTGAGATTTAAAAAATTTATAAACCCGGAACACAAACTCTAAGTGGATTCTACCCTAAAAATTCATTTAATAATTGGGAAAATCCAAGGCCAGGCATGGTGACTCACGCCTGTAATGCCAGCAATTTGGGAGGCTGAGACAGGTGGATCACCTTAGGTCAGGAGTTCAAGACCAGCCTGACCAACACGGAGAAACCCTGTCTCTACTAAAAATACAAAATTAGCTATGCATGGTAGCACATGCCTTTAATCCCAGCTACTTGAGCAGCCAAGGTAAGAGAATCGCTTGAACCTGGGAGGTATAGGTTGTGATGACCTATGATAATGCCATTGCACTCTAGCCTGGGCAATAAGAGCAAAACTCCATCTCAAAAATAAATAAATAACATATTTTGCAAATACTTTTCTCTATCTTAGCTTTTTTTTCTTATTTTTTTTTTTTAAAAAAAGAGACAGGATCTTGGTGATCAACTAAAAAAAAAAAGAGAGACCAGATCTCATTGTGTTGCCCAGGTTGGACTTGAACTCCTGGGCTCAAGTGATCTGTCTCAGCCTTCTAAGTAGTCTCAATTTTGTTCGTGGTGACTGACATGTAGATGTTCTGAAAATTTATATGTATTCAGAAGAGTTCCATAAATACTTCTGGTGATGTTTTCTCTCCAAAAAGTAATAATGTCTACTGTTAGATTTTATAATAAACTTTTTAAAATATTCTACAATACTGTATGTCTGTTAATAGAGTTATTTTTTTTGAGACGAAGTTTCACTCTTGTTGCCCAGGTTGGAGTGCAATGACGCAATCTCAGCTCACCACAACCTCTGCCTCCTGGGTTCAAGTGATTCTCCTTCCTTAGCCTCCCAAATAGCTGGGATTACAGGTGTGCGCCACCATGCTTGGCTAATTTTTGTATATTTAGTAGAGACAGCGTTTCACCATATTGGCCAGGCTGGCCTCAAACTCCTGACCTCAGGTGATCCGCCTACCTCTCGGCCTCCCAAAGTGCTGGGATTGCAGGTGTGAGCCACTACGCCTGACCCAACAGAATTCTTATGCTATGCTAAAATTGAAGTTATTATAGCTTCTAGGCATTAGAAAACTTTCATAAGTAAAAATTTTCTCTCATAATAGGTGAAATATCTCTGTCAATTAAACTCTTAAAAAGTTTCCAAACTACCTACACCCAGATATCAGAAGACTAGCTAGGAATTTAAGCTATACCTAAAACCCACCAGAAAAGCAGAAAGAACTAAAGAAAGCAAAGATCAACTTTTTGCTACCAAACACCTACTAACATTTCATAGTTTTATTGACTACTTTAGTCTTACCTTCTCAGAAAGAAATTATGTCACAAAAGGTTAATTACCATCAAAAACTGAAAACCTTCAGGTGCCCCTAAAACATCCTCAAGAAATGGCAGAAATATTCTGATACTAAATATTATTCAGTTTTTTAAGCTGCAAATAATTGTTTTCTAAATGTAGTCACTCACACCTAACTTTTCACTTATTTACTTACTTACCTACATTAGGAGACATGGTCTTACTGTGCCACCCAGACTGGAGTGCAGTGGTTTGATCACAGCTCACTGTGTAACACTGAACTCTTGGGCTCAGCCTCAGCTTCCTGGGTAGCTAGGACTACAGGTACACAACACTATGCCCAGTTTGGAAAATATTTTAAAAAGCAAAAATGCAAAATTGCCAAGAAAGCCACAGTGGAATTTTTAAAGTGATAATGGTTTTATTTCAAACAGGAAGACATTTGGCCATATTTCAACACAAAATGTTATTTGATAATTAGTACTTATTTGAAATATAAAAGTATTTAAACAAAAAAGAATATTGACGAATAATATAACTTACTGGCACTACTGCTCTCTTTGTCGCCTGCATTTTTGGCCAGGCTCATGGCATATTCACAAACTTCGGCTGCTTCTCTTTGTGCAAGTTGCCGAAGACATGCCACAGCTGCTCGTCGAAGTAACAAATGGGAACTACATAAGTGAACCTGTAAACCATAACAATGTTAGGCAGTTTCTCTTTAAAAAGCTGTAATTCTTTAATCTTATTTGCCTAACGAATATATAGGAACACCTTACTTGTGAAGATGTTCTTCATTTAACAACTTTAGTTGTTTAAAATATAGTCAAATGATGGCTTTTTGGGAAAATACTACTAATAATAACATATAAAAAATATGTTTCTAACCAAAATAACTGTCCCAAGATCTGTGCTCTAAAGTTCATGCAATATACTTAGATGAAAATCTAGAAGGATCTTCTGCAGATCTTATTTTACACATGGTCCTACTCAACTTTGTCATCTAAATTTTTTAAGTATATAGAGCTCAAATATAGTGAATGAAAAGTTAGGGGGCCAAGCACACCATTATATTTGAAAACAGGTTTTCAAAGGAGGTTATTTATTAAAGTGAAAAAAACCAAATCAAGTAAATATAATCACCCAAATCAAGCAAACATAATCACCTGAAAAAAAAGGAAAATGGGGCATTTTGGTACAGACGTTTTTTCATCTGAAAAGTCACTGAATATAGTACACTCTAAAACATAAAAGCGTAGAATGCAGCATGGCAAAAAAGTTAAGAACTCAGGCACAGCTGCCAGACTGGGTTTGAACCCTGGCTCTGTCACTTATTCCTGTGACACCTTACACAAGTTACTTAGCCCCTCTGTGCCTTGATTTGCCCACATGTAAGGTGGGAATATTAGCTCTTCACAGGAATATGGCGTAAATAAGTAAAATGGTTACAGTGCCGGCTGGCACATGGTAATTGCTGAATAAATATAAGCCATTATAATTATTACTATAAATTTGACTTATGAAGAAAATATTAAATTATATTCCATGTGCTTTTTTTTTTTTGACATGGAGTCTCGCTCTGTTACCTGGGCTGGAATGCAGTGGCACAATCTCAGCTCACTGCAACCTCTGCCTCCCGGGCTCAAGAGATTCTCCTGCCTCAGCCTCCTGGGTACACGGGACTACAGGCATGTGCCACCATGCCCAGCTAATTTTTTTGTATTATTGGTAGAGATGGGGTTTCACCATGTTAGCCACGATGGTCTTGATCTGCTGACCTCATGATCCGCCCGCCTCAGCTCCCAAAGTGCTGGGATTACAAGGCATGAGCCACTAGGCCTGGCCCCATGTGCTGCTTTTTAAGCAAAGAAGTAATATGTTTTAGAAAGAATCTCAGACACAAATGATGGGGATGGAGAAGAAAAGGTGTATGGAATATATCTCCTCTTCATAATGACAGAGAATTTATTTTTAGGCTATTAATATAGCATTTGTAACTCAAGATATACCTGCATAAAATGCATAGCCCATGAAATTTATACCAAGTATTAATAAAAATAAAGTATAACTGAGAAGAAAAAAATCTGACAGATTTTTGTCAACAAAATAGTTTGGTTATTTGTCTTTCTGTTGGTTTTGTTTTTTAAGACAGGGTCTGACTCTGTCGCCCAGGCTGGTGTGCAGCGGCACAATCACAGCCTATTGACTCTTGGGCTTAAGAGATCCTCCTGCCTCATTTTTTGATTTTTTGTAGAGACAAGGTCTCACTATATCGATCAGGCTGGTGTGAAACTCCTGGGCTCAAGCGATCCACCTGCCTTGGCCTCTCAAAGCACTGCACTGGGATTACAGGTGTGAGCCACCGCGCCCAGCCAAGAAAGTATTTTATTTATTCCTCTTTCTAAAAATAAAGACATTTTGGAACTTTCAAATACTCCATAATTAATTAGAAAGCTCAGGCATGATCACATCAAACAGAAAGAACAAGTCACTTAGTCTCTTGGAGTTTCTGGCCTTTTTATTTTTACAGTGGGGGACAATATCTAACCTACCTATCTTACACAACTGCAGAAAGATTCAAATGATAAAACATATATAGAGAACATCACAAAATTTTAATTTAATAACAATTACAGAGAACTGTAGCTAAGAAAATATATTCCACAAGTGTTGACTGGCAAAGCCAAAGCTAAAGAAATAAAACACTTTACAAAGTGTTTTCAAAAACTCCATTGCAGTTATTCTCAGGTATACTTGTCTTTTTCATTTTAACGTCGGTGAAATTAATGCTATCTTTTAGTCCGTGTATTATTGAAAATATAATCCTATCCACTCTGAACTGTAGGGGTACCATATGCCGCAGTCATGAGTTATGTGACTGTGTATGTGTGAATCCAATTCTGGACACTCCACTGTGTTCCATTTGTCTACCTGCATATACTTGCAATACTATCCTGTCTTTCTTACTGGAGCTGATGGTAAATCTTGATAGTAAGTACAGTAAATCTTCCAACTTCACTATAAGCCCTTTGCATTTCCGTATTAAGTTTAGACTCAGCTTGTCAATTTTTCCAAAAACACCACTCTTCTACTCCATTTAGCTTCTGTGAACAACACAATGTCTACTTCTTCTTTAGTCTCTCTAACTGCTTCTACATATTTTTTGCTGACTCCTTTTCTCTTCTAAATTTTATAAGTTGGATTCCTCAGTCAGCACTCTCTCCTTGGTGATCACGCCTACTCCTAGATCTCCATTTTCCATATAAATGTGTATGCCTCCCAAATTTACCTCTTTAATAGACCTCTTTTCTGAGCTCCAGGCCCACATAATTATCCACGTGTCTAAAACTGAATTAATGATATCCACTCTTTCCAGCCTTCCTCCTCCAATGGTGCCAATCTCAGGAAATTACATTACTATAGTCAAGTCAAAAACCTGGGCCTCATCCTTCTCCCTTTCTCCCTACTATGCCCCACTGAGAGCCAATTAATGAACAAAACCTTCATCCTAAGTATCACTAAAATCCATTGATTTCTCCCCATTCCCTTACTACTTAGAGCAAATCATTATCATCTTCTTTCTAGAATACTATAATTCTTACCCTGTAGAGTCCACTCTCTGTCACGCAACAAGAACAAAATGTCAAAAGTGAAAATCTGATTATGTCACTCCCCTGCAGAGAACACACCTTCTAATGGTTTCCCACTGCTTGTAGAATAAAGTCCAAAGGTTTTATATACATAGAAAGTCTGGGCTGGGCGCGGTGGCTCACGCCTATAATCCCAGCACTTTGGGAGGCTGAGGCAGGTGGATCACGAGGTCAAGAGATCGAGACCATCCTGGTCAACGAGGTGAAACCCCGTCTCTACTAAAAATACAAAAATTAGCTGGGCATGGTGGTGTGTGCCTGTAATCCCAGCTACTCGGGAGGGTGAGGCAGGAGAACTGCTTGAACCCAGAAGGCAGAGGTTGTGGTGAGCCAAGATTGTGCCATTGCACTCAAATCTGGGTAACAACAGCGAAACTCCGTCTCAAAAAAAAAGAAAGTCTGCACAATCTGTCACCTGGTTAGTTGTCCAGCCCCATCATTTCCCCCAGGTCCCATGTCTCCCTCTTCTCTCTCAGCCTTAAACACACTAACTTAACTAATTGGCCCTTTAAATGTATGAGAGCCCTTCCCATTTTATGGCCTTTTGCATATTTTTCTTTCTGTCTAAAAATAAATGCTGTTTACTTCAATATCGTGCCCTTTGCAAACTAATTCCTATTTATTCTGCAAATCATACCTTAAATATCTTTTTTTTTTTGGTGAGGGAGTTTTGCTCTTCTTGACTAGGTTGGAGTGCATTGATGCAATCTCAGCTCACTGCAACCTCTGCCTCCTAGGTTCAAGTGATTCTCATGCCTCAGCCTCCTGAGTGGCTGGGATTACAGCCACATGCCACCACATCTGGCTAATTTTTGTATTTTTAGTAGAGATAGGGTTTGACCATGTTGCCCAGGCTGGTCTCGAACTCCTGACCTCAGGTGATCTATCTGACTTGGCCATCCCAAAGGGCTGGGATTACAGGTGTGAGCCACTGTGCCCAACCTTAAATATCGCTTTTTAATGAAAATCTTTTCAGAATGTTGGGATTATGATAAGCCTCCTGCTATATGCTCTCTCATGCTCTCCTACAGGCTTTTATAACACTTATTTATAAATAATATTTTTCCATTTTCCTTTGTAAACTATAAACTTTACTATGAAGAGGCTTGATGCTGTCTTATCCACAAATGTATCTTCAGTACTTGCATGGTTCCTGACATATAGCAGGCTATCAATAAGTATTTGATGAATGAATCAATTAAAAATTATAAAGATAGTGCCGGCTCACGCCTGTAATCCCAGCACTTTGGGAGGCCGAGGCGGGCAGATCATGAGGTCATGAGAGTGAGACCGTCCTGGCAAACACAGTGAAACCCCATCTCTACTAAAATATTTTAAAAATGAGCTGGGCGTGGTGGTGCGCATCTATAGTCCTAGCTACTTGGGAGGCTGAGGCAAGAGAATTGCTTGAACCCGGAGGCAGAGGTTGCAGTGAGCTGAGGTGACAGAGTGAGACTCTACCTCAAAAAAAACAAAACGAACAAACAAAAAACAATAAAAAAATTATAAAGATAGCAACAGATCCTCAGAAGTATGAATCAAGCTTTAGGAAATAAAATTCTGAGTGGGAAAAACTAAAAATGCGACATAATCTTAGTGAAGAAATGAACAGTTCATCAAAATATTTTTTAAAAGAGAAAACCAGTGAATAAATGAAGTCATAAAATGACAACTGAAGCTCAAAAAACAAACAAGGATCTAGTATTTGATATCACAAGAGGGTGACTATAGTCAATAATAATGTACATTTTAAAACAACTGCATTTGTAACACCAATAAATGATAAATGCTTGAGCTGATGGATACATTTACTCTGATGTGATTACTATATACTGTATGCTTGTATTAAAATACCTCAAGTACCCCAGAAATATATATACTATGTACCCACAAAAAAGTTTTTAAAATGTAAAATAAAATACAACTTAAAAACCAGTGAATGAAATAGCTCTATACTTACACAAAGACTAGGAACAAGACTAGACAGATTGACATGTCGGGGTGCAAACATGTGAAGCTGCTGAAGGCAAGATATGGCAGCTGCCTGAACAAGAGAATCTGAATGGTCCTGTGTTATTGCACAACCCACCAAACAAGACGAACGAATTGTAGAAATTGTTGCTCCATTCCCTAGCGCAAAATGAAAGAAAATATAAAACAATTATTTTATTAGTATCACCAAAAGCATTCCTAGTAAACAATTATCTTCTAAATAACCATTCTATCCAATTTCTATCCTCCTCTTCTTCTTTTTTTTTTTTGAGATGCAGTCTCAATCTTTCACCCACGATGGAGTGCAGTGGTAAAATCTTGGCTCACTGTAACCTCTGCCTCCTGGGTTCAAGCGATTCTTGTGCCTCAGCCTCCTGTGTAGCTAGGATTACAGGCGCCTGCTACCACGCCTGGTTAATTTTGGTGTTTTTAGTAGAAATAGGGTTTTGTCATGTTGGCCAGGCTTGTCTCAAACTTCTGACCTCAAGAGATCCACTTGCCTCGGCCTCCCAAAGTAGATTACAGGTGTGAGCCACTGTGCCCCACCATTCAGACTGTTATGAAAACAAAAAGTCTGCAACATCCACAGAAATGATTTCAAAAATGACTACATTTGGACAATAATGCATCTCTCCTGGATTTAGCTACATTTATATTTATTCCCCAATAAACTATACTGTCTTTTAAAACCAGTACTGTTTTATTTAAAAGAGCCAGAGATGATCTCTCATTCTTTGGTTCTCTGTTCAACTAATATTATCATACTTCCACTGTATAATAACTTTGAATCCTGTTTTCCTAATAAGATTAATGTTAATTTTCAGAGAATTAATTAGGAAAGATGAATTTTTCAATCTGTATTATATTGAACTATATAACAGTATTATATACTGTCTATGTAACAATTCAAGTGACTTAAACTTTTTTGATAATGTAATTTTATACGTCTATAGGTAAACAAGGAAATCATAAAAATCACATTAGAGCTACATTCTAGTTTTATATGCATTGCTTTATCATTATCACCTTAGAAAATACTTGATAAACACCTATGCTTAATCAAAGGCACATATTTATCCTCTTCACATCCCTGTGACATTCATAGAAGAACCATTCTCACTTTCCCAAAGAGGACAATGGGTCTAAAAAAGAGGCTTGTTTAAATCACCTATTTTTCCCTGTAATACCAGCATCTGGAGAGGCTGAGGTGGATGAACTGACTGAGGTCAGGAGTTTGAGACCAGCCTGGCCAACATGGTAAACTCCATCTCTATTAAAAATACAAAAGTTAGCTGCTTGAACCCAGGAGGTAGAGGTTGTAGGAGGTGGAACCAACATCACACCACTGCACTCCAGCCTGGGCGACAGGACAAGACTCTGTTTCCCTGAAAAAAAAAATCACATATTTTTCAATTTCCAGCATTTTCTTTAAGTCCTTTTCTTTTTTCTCTCTTTTAAAAATATCTGTCAAAATGGAAGCAACATAGCATAGGGATTAAGAATGCAGGCAATGGGCTGGGTGTGGAAGTTTGCACCTGTACCCCAGCACTGTGGGAGGCAGAGACGGGAGTGGGAGGATTGCTTGAGGCCAGGAGTTTGAGAACAGCCTGGGCAACATAGCAAGACCCATCTCTTAAAAAAAAGGCCAGGTGTGATGGCTCATGCCTTTAATCGCAGCACTTTAGGAGGCTGAGGCGGGCGGATCACAAGGTCAGGAGTTCAAGACCAGCCTGGCCAACATGGTGAAACCCTGCTCTACTAAAAATACAAAAAATTAGCCAGGTGTGGTGGCATGCACCTGTAATCCCAGCTACTCAGGAGGCTGAAGCAGGAGAATTGCTTGAACCCAGGAGGTAAAGGTCGCAGTGAGCCAAGACTGAGCCACTGCACTCCAGCCTGGGCAACAGACTCAAACAAACAACAACAACAAAAAAATGTGGACAACGGAAATTGATCTGGGCTTCACTTCTTACTCCAAATACTCGCTAGTTTCCAAAACCTTGTAAAAGTTCTTAACCTCTCTCAGCTTCAGTATTTCATCTGTAAATTGTAAATAATATCAATCTCTGGGTTGTTATCAGAATTAAATAATGTATGTTAAAAGCTCAACCCTCTAAAAACATATATAATAAATGACAAAAAGAGAAAAAGGAAAACTCTGAAAGTAGTTTATATATTCAGGATATCTTTACAATAATTTGCTGACCTGGGAGTTAAATTTAACCATTAGCAGAATTAGTTCAGTGGAATTAAGTGGTACAAACACAGGCTTTAGGATCATAAATGTACCACTCATAAGTTGACTAACTCTAGGCAAATTACTTATCTTCTCACAGTTTACTTCCTCATAAAAAATTAGCTAATATCTTTTTCTTCTATAAAAAAGAAAACAAAATTTAGATAAAATTTACCTATGACAGTGGTTTTTCAAACTATGTTCCTAATCCTTAGAGGTCAAAAAAAAAAAAAAAAAATGAAGCGAAAGTCCATGAAGACAAGTGGTTAGCACTCTAGGCCAAAGGAACTCCATTGTTAACTTTGTTTTCATGGGAATCCAAGTAAAATTTCATTTAAAATGTTTTCTCTGCTCAAAACTTCAAAAAACATTGTCATGTCATAGGTTTGTTGTAGGCATTAAATAAAATGCCACATGTAAAAAGCTGAGTGCCAGGCTTTCAGTAAATCCAAGTATTCATTCAGCACATAGTCCTTGTTATTACAAAATTTCTTCAAGCAATGTGATGGTGATATTCAGGAAATTTAAAGAGAGTGGTTATCTGTCTAGGTTCCTTAATTTCAGATGATTTACTTACCTTGTAGTTCAGGACCAACAGTAGTTATTATAGCACCCAAGCATCGACCCAAACACTGATGAACTTCTGTATGTGAAGGCGGAACTGTCAACAGCAAGGTAAGAACTAGAGATAATGTTGGTTCCACATAGCCACGATACATCGGACCACTAGAATCCACTATCAAAGCAAGTGAATGAAGAGACCACGTCTAGAATAAAATATAATTTCATTTTAGTTGTAAGGAAGAATTTGAGTATACTGAATTGAGGATACTGAATTGTTACATAGATATAACTCCTAATATTTTTAGGTATATCAATGTGAAGTAGCAAATCAAGATTGTAGGATATTTTCACACACACTCTTAGTCTTCACTGTAGTTATATTTACTTATGTATAATAATGTCTAAAAAGAAAAAACAAAAACGAAATATTCAAAGGGTCCACATGAAGATTCAGCCAATGACACAGGACCTAGGTTGGGGTATTATAGGAAGAGAGAGAAGGAAGTTTATTTAAAAAAAAAAAACTTGATCAATCTAACAAATCTAAGAAAATGACAAAAATAAGAGGAAACAAATACACAGAATAATAAATAATTATAAGAAAATATGTTTGAAGGAATATACAGGAATGAGTGAAATTCCCAGAATGAGACAGACTTTAAGACTAGGCTGATCAGATGGAGAAACATTCCATGTTCATGGTTAGGAAGAATTAATATCGTGAAAATGGCTATACTGCCCAAAGTAATTTACAGAATCAACGCTATCCCCATCAAGCTACCATTGACTTTCTTCACAAAACTGGAAAAAACCACCATGAACTTCATATGGAACCAAAAGAGAGCCCGCATAGCCAAGTCAATTCTAAGCAAAAAGAACACAGCGGGGGGCATCACACTACCGGATTTCAAACTATACTACAAGGCTACAGCAATCAAAACAGCATGGTACTGGTACCAAAACAGAGATATAGACCAATGGAACAAAACAGAGGCACCGGAGGCAACACAACATACATACAACTATACAATCTTTGATAAACCTGACAAAAACAAGCAATGGGGCAAGGATTCCATGTTTAACAAATGGTGTTGGGAAAACTGGCTAGCCATGTGCAGAAAGCAGAAACTGGACCCCTTCCTGACACCTTACACTAAAATTAACTCCAGATGGATTAAAGACTTAAACATAAGACCTGGCACCATAAAAACCCTAGAAGGAAATCTAGGCAAAACTATCCAGGACATAGGAGTAGGCAAGGACTTCATGAACAAAACACCAAAAGCATTGGCAACAAAAGCCAAAATAGACAAATGGGACCTAATGAAACTCCACAGCTTCTGCACGGCAAAAGAAACAGTCACTAGAGTGGATCGGCAACCAACAGAATGGGAAAAAATTTTCGCAGTCTACCCATCTGACAAAGGGCTGATATCCAGAATTTACAAAGAACTCAAGCAGATTTACAGGAAAAAAACAAACAAGCCCATTCAAAAGTGGGCAAAGGATATGAACAGATACTTTACGAAAGAAGACATATATGAGGCCAACAATCATATGAAAAAATGCTCATCGTCACTGGTCATCAGAGAGATGCAAATCAAAACCACATTGAGATACCATCTCACGCCAGTTAGAATGGCGATCATTAAAAAATCTGGAGACAACAGATGCTGGAGAGGATGTGGAGAAAAAGGAACACTTTTACACTGTTGGTGGGAGTGTAAATTAGTTCAACCATTGTGGAAGACAGTGTGGCCATTCCTCAAGGCCTTAGAAATAGAAATTCCATTTGACCCAGCAATCCCATTACTGGGTATATATCCAAAAGAATATAAATCGTTCTACTATAAGGACACAGGTACACGAATGTTCATTGCAGCACTGTTTACAATAGCAAAGACCTGGAATCAACCCAAATGCCCATCGATAATAGACTGGATTGGAAAAATGTGGCACATATACACCATGGAATATTATGCAGCAATCAGAAATGATGAGTTCGTGTCGTTTGTAGGGACATGGATGAATCTGGAGAACATCATCCTCAGCAAACTGACACAAGAACAGAAAATGAAACACCGCATATTCTCACTCATAGGTGGGTGATGAAAAATGAGAACACATGGACACAGAAAGGGGAGTACTAAACACTGGGGTCTATTGGGGGGAAAAGGGGTGGGCCAGTGGGAGGGGGAGGTGGGGAGGGATAGCCTGGGGAGAAATGCCAAATGTGGGTGAAGGGGAGAAGAAAAGCAAAGCACACTGCCATGTGTGTACCTACGCAACTGTCTCGCATGCTCTGCTCATGTACCCCAAAACCTATAATCAAATAAAAAATTAAAAAAAAAAAAAAAAAAAAAAGACTAGGCTGATAAACAAAATCTGGCTATGTACTATTACAAAAACAGACCCTAACACATTTGTCCTAACAACTTACCAGAGTCATTTTTATTTTATAGAGCAAACAATTTTCCTAAAAAGAGTATTCTACACTTTCACAATAAAAAAATCAATAACTATACCTGGACTTCAGGGGATGTCCCATCTTGTGCTAGAGCTAATAAAATGCTGACACTGGTCTTCAGATGTTGTCCCGAGCCTATTCCACCAACGTAACGATGCAAACAACCAAGAGCCAATGAATGACCAGTCCTAGATACAACATCTCGAGCCGATTTCAACCTGAAATAAAGAATATGCTTCAAGAACTGATTTTGCTATTTCCCTATAACAACAACAACCTTATAAGTCACACAAAACCAGGATTTATTTGGGAAATAAGAAAAGATTACAATCAATTACTTTTTTCTCTACACCCTAACAGGAGTTAGAACTTCAATTTAAAATAACTGGAGCTGGGTGTGGTGGCTCATGCCTGTAATCCCAGCACTTTGGGAGGCTGAGACTGGTGGATCACTTATGCCAAAGAGTTCAAGACCAGTATGGCTAACTCCCCTTTCTAAAAAAATACAAGACTTAGTTGGGCATGGCAGTGCATGCCAGTAGGCCCAGCAAGTAGGGAGGCTGAAGTGAGAGGAATGCTTGAGCCTGAGATGTCAAGGCTGCAGTGAGCTGTGATCATGCCACTGCACTCTAGCCTGGGTGACACAGTCAGACCCTGTCTCAATAATAATAATAATAATAATAATAATAATAATAATTGGTTAAAGTCATACATTGGACAGAATAAAGTCTATTTTAATTTTAGAGAAAATTTGGCAACTCATTTTTTTCTTTTTTTTTCTGAGACAGAGTCTTGCTCTATCACCCAGGTTGGAGTGCAGTGGCAATCAAATCAACAGATACGAGGAGGTAAAAGTGGTTCAGTCAAAGCAAAAGTGGACTCGTTAAGAGCAAAGGTTATGGCAACAGTTTTTTGGAATGCTTAACATATTTTGCTTGTTGACTTTCTGGAGGACCAAAGAACAATAGCATCCGCTCATTATAAGAGTATTCTGAGAAAGTTAGCCAAAGCTCTAGTGGAAAAATGCCAGAGAAAGCTCCACTAGAGAGTTCTCCACCATGACCATGTTCCCTACTCACTCCTCTCACCACAACAAGGGCAATTCTGCAAGAGTTTCAATGGGAAGTCATCAGACAAATACCTTATGGTCCTCATGTGGCTTCTTATGACTTTTTGTTTCCTAATGTCAAAAAAAAAACATTTAAAGGGTATTTATTTTTCTTTAGTTAATAATATAAAAAAGACTGTATTAACATGATTAAATTCCCAGGATTCTCAGTTCTTTAGGGATGAACTAAATGGCTGGCATCATCACTTATAAAAGTCTCTTAAACCTGATGGAACTTATGTTGAGAAAAAAGATTACATTTTTTATTTGTATCTTTTCATTCTATTTTTCCGAGGACTTTTTTGAAGTCCCTAACAGAAGCCACATATGTAATTTAAAATATTCTAGCTGCCACACTCCAGAAGAGAAAAAGGAAACAGGTGAAATAAGTTTTTCCTTTTTTTTCTAATAGAAATAAAGAGTTGCTTTAGTGTTCAGGCTGGTCTCAAACTCCTTTGGTCTCAAGATCCACCTGCCTTGAAATCAATTTCAATAAATTTTATTTGACTAACATATTCAAAATATTAAAATATCAAGATGTAATCAATATACCAAATTACTCCGATATTTTACATTCTTTTTTTGAACTAAGTCTTCAAACTCCAATATGTATTACACACTCATAGTGTGTATCAATTTGGGCAAGATGCATTTCAATTGCTCAATAATCGTATGTGGCTAGTGGCTGCCATATAGACAGCACAAGATATAGAACATTTTCATCACCACAAAAAGTTCCCTTATATCTCTTTGTTGTCATATTCCTACCCCCAACATCCTGCCAATCATTGATCTGTCTTCTATCACTATAGTTTTACCTTTTATATAGTTTCATACAAATAAAATCAGACAGTACATAGTCTTTGGTGTATGGATTCTTTCACATAGAATAATGCTTTTGAGATTCATCCAATTTATTATGTAAGTAGTTTGTTCTTTTTATATAGTTGAGCAATAGTCCATTTATGAATACATCACTATTTATCCATTCAATCATGGATAGTTGTGGATACTTTTCCAGTTTTTGGCTCTCATAAGTAAAACTACTATAAAAGTTTGAGTATAAGTGTATGAACATACATTTTCATTTCTCTTAGGTAAATACCTACAAGTGGAAATGCTAGGTCAAAAAAGAAGCATATATTTACATTTATAAGAAAGCATCAAACTATCTTCCAAAGTGTCTGCACCATTTTGCATTTCTACTAGCAATGTATGAGAGTTCACTTGCTGAGATTTCAACTACATGTATGTTACACAGCTTGACATTGGTCTGAGAAGTCATTGAGACTCTGTTCATTTTTTATTCCAGTTTTTTTCTCTCTGTGCCTCATTTTTGAGAGTTTATATGTCTTCAGCATCAGTGGAATGATTCTTTTCTCAATTTCTGTGAATTCTGGTCTGAATTCTAAGCTGGTATATGACGTCAATATGCAAATATAGGTGACCGAATTGTTTTTCCTACTTCATTGTCTAATCCTCCGTAAATACCATCCAGTGTATCTTTTCATTTCATACATATACTTTACATTTCTAGAAGTTTCCTTTGGGCTGTTTTTACAAATTCCTTTTCTCATATCATGCTCAGGTTTTCCTGTACTTCCTTGAAAATGTAAAGCATATTTATAATAGCTCTTTTAACCTTCTTATTTGCTAATTTCATATTTTTCATTTCATCAACATGATTGGTGTTTTCTGAAGTAAGAGGTCTTATTTTTCTGCTTCTTTACGTGTCTAGTAATTTTTGATTGGATACAGGATATTGTGAATTTTATGATGTTGAGTTGCTCCATTTATTGTATTCCTTTAAATACTGCTGAGTTTTATTCTGGATACAGTTAAGCTACTGCTAAGAATCAGTTTAATTTTTTCAAAGCTTGCTTTTAAGCTTTTTTAGGATGGGTCAGGGATGTTGCTCCCATTAATGAGGGATTATCATTCTGAGGGCTTTCTAACATATTATATCCTTGGATAAGTAATCTTTACCTCTCTAAGCCTCCACTTCTCTAGCTAAGTGAAATTATTATTATTCTTAAAGAACAGCTGTTTTGAGGAATAAAGAAGTTAAGAATAAATGCAATCTGTGAATGTTAAACATTATACAGATGAGAAAGTTACCTTTGTGTTATCATTTCTCAAAAAGTAAGTTTAGTGAACTAAAAAGTGAATCAATTTTCACAGTGATAATCATCTATTCACAATAAATAATCTGAGATATAAGAATATACATTTCTCAGAGGTCTCAAAATGACTTTCAGTTGAACGGAAACAAATTCAACTATCAAACATTTTTATTTTTATCCGAACTGGTCTTAAGCAATTGAAGGTACTCCCTATTAACCTAGAACAGTTTATAGAATGATTCCTGTCTTAATTTCTGTGAACTTCTCTCTTAAGGCTAAGTTAGCATAAGATTTCAATGTGCAAATATAGATGACAGACCTGTAGGTATAGGTGATTTGAGTGTTTCACAGTCAAATATTATAACAGCAAAAGATGATGTTGAGGGCTGGGTGTGGTGGCTCATGCCTGTAATCCCAGCATTTTGGGAGGCTGAGATGGGTAGATCACTTGAGGTCAAGAGTTTGAGACCAGCCTGAACAACATGGTTAAACCCCATCTCTACTAAAAAAAAAATACAAAAATTAGCCAGACATGATGGTATATGCCTGTAGTCCCTGCTACTTGGGTGGCTGAGGCAGAATTGCTTGAATCCTGGAGGCGAAGGTTGCAGTGAGCTGACTTCATGCCACTGCACTCCAGCCTGGAGACAGAAGGAGACTCTGTCGCAAAAAAAAGAGATGATGTTGATGAAAACAGTCTAATATAATGAAGGTGCAAAAGACTGAAGTTTTTCCAAAATACAGGCAGATTCTGCCAAATCTAAGACAATATAGTTTTTAAAAAATGTACCATTACTTTACATAGCAGTATAAAAGAATTAAAATGCTGCCAAATATTATAACATTTCATATGGAATTTAAGAAAAATCCCAATTTCCAATAAAATGTGAAAAAATGGGTAATAAAATCTTTGTAATAATTATTTCAGTTCATAATTAAGGATTTGAAAAAGATAAGGAAGCTAAGCACTGATAATACTTGTAAACCATTAATTGGACAGGTATAAATAAATGAAATGTCCTTGTGTTTCATCAAAGTACAAAATAAATATAGTATCCTACAGATATTGAGGATACATATATATATATATATTTTTTTTTTTTTTTTTTTTTTTTGAGACAAGGTCTTGCTCTGTCACCCAGGCTGGAGAGTAATGGCATGATCTTGGCTCACTGCAACCTCCACCTCCCAGGCTCAAGCAATCCTTCCATCTCAGCCTCCCAAGAAGCTGGGACTACAGCTACATGCCACCATGCCCAGCTCATTTCTATTTTGTAGAGATAGGGTTTCACCATGTTGCCTAGGCTGGTCCTAAATTCTTGGGCCCAAGTGATCGACCCACCTCAGCCTCCCAAAGTGCTGGGATTACAGGGAGGAGGCAATGCACCCGGCCAAAGACACATAAATACCATTCAAGAGTTTTCTAAAGAAACATACTCCTATTTCACCTGTTATGAAAAGAGCACAAACCATTAAATGGATAACTGAGATTGTTTCTATCTTTTAAGAAATCTTTAACAAAAAGCAATTTCATAATCAACGGCAAATATCTGGAAAGAGGAAAACTAATCTATTGTTAGAGAATGGCAGCAATCATTCTGCAGAAGATTAAGTGTCTGATGATATTTTAACTGTCCGTCCTCTGCCTGCTCCTATTATCCTTAGTGATTCAAACCATACATTAGGGCATTATCCAATAACCAAACAAACTGCCATTCACATAACAAGACAAGGAAAGGTATTCACAGATATACCTGAAGAAAATACATTTGCTTCAGATCTACTACTTTACAACCTCTACTTCCTACTCCTCTTTTGTTAATGATCATGACATAGTTTGGTATATTTAATACTCAATATATATATAATAGCTAAGAGTGATATAATTTACATAAGTATCAGTTCTTGACAACTCTTGATGTTTAATTTCTCTACTTATGTACTTAATTAACAACTGAACAGTCACTAATAACTGCAACTCATCATCTTAATGTTATTTATTTGGGTCTCTGAGATCACTCTTTATAATTAACATATAAGAAAATCCTTAAAACCTGATACTTAACTTTATTCTGTTTCAGTCATAATTTAAGAGGTGATAAACTTGGAGCAGTTGGAAAAAGAATGGCTTATTCCAAAAAATGGATACTTAACAGAAAGGATAAAGGACTAGGAAAGGCAAGGAGGAGAGAAAATGACTTCAGAGTACCTCTTCAGTGAATAAACATAACAGAGAGAAGTCAACATTTTTCTTGATTCCATTAAGCAACATTCAAGAGCTGGATTAGAAGCTCTCTCCACGCAGAAAGTATCTAACATATTACAACTGTCCCAGATTCTACAGTTGAATTAACTGCTAAATTAAAAATTGAGATCATTACAAAAAACCCCACAAAATATTATCACATGCTATATACCAAGTGGAAAATATATACTCCGGTTAATTATTATTTAAAAGACATCTTTGCCTACATATGAAACTTACTTGTTAGTAAAGAAACCCACTTACTTGTCAAAGCTATATTGGGCCATTCTAGCAATAAAAGTTGCTTCTCCAACCACCTGAGCCATTCTTCCAAGAGCCTCCCCAGCTGCACAACGTAAGATGGGGTTTGGGTTGTCAAGAGCACCCATAACCAGTGTCAGAGCAGATTTACGAACTTCTTCAGGTCCTAAAGTACTTTTGTTTTCAGCTAAGCCCTACATTTAAAAAAAAAAAAAAAAGACAGCAATATGATTTTTTTGCTTTTTAACTCAAAGTCTTGCTCCCTTGCCCAGGCTGAAGTGCAGTGGCACAATCACTGCTCACTACAGCCTTGACCTCCTGGGCTCAAGCAATCCTCCCACCTCAGCCTCTTGAGTAGCTGCGACTACAGGCGCGTGCCACCATGCTGGGTTAATTTTTAAAAAATCTATGTTGCCCAGGCTGGTCTCAAACTCCTGAACTCAAAGCAGTCTGCCCTACCTTAGCCTCCTAATGTGCTGAGATTACAGACACACCTGGCCTTACAATTCATATTAAATAAAAGAAAAATACATGCTGAAGTCTTTCAAAAATATACATACATCTTCATACGTTATTTTTGTCAGCCAATTTTCCCATGTATATACTAATGCCTAGAATCTGTAACTGTTAAATTCATGGTAATTCCTAAATATGGTTTCAGAACGTGATCTATAACATAGTCATAGTCTGACTGGCCCTAAAACACTCCCTAATTGCAGGAAGTGTCACTATTCAAAGATTAGTACTTAAAAGTTGCTTACATATATAAAGGACACTGTATTATTAAATCAGCCATTATTTAACTGATTGAAATTTATCACTCTAAGGAAACATTCTCCTATTTCACCTGTTATGAAACAGAGCACAAGCCATTAAATGGATTGGTTCTATCTTTTAAGAAATCTTTAACAAAAAAGTGATTTCAGAATCAATGGCAAATATTTGGAAAGAGGAATGAGTATGAAACTTGATGAGGATGAAACTTTGAATAGTTTACATAAAAATTTCACAGAAGACAAGACTTAAAGAATATAATCAACATACATCTAAAAACAAAATGAGGTAAAAATAATCAGTAACCGAATGCTGAAGTAGTTTGTTCAACACATTAAATGTCACTATCTTTGTTCTAGCTGTACTTACTGTCCTGGAACTTAATTTACTTATTTGAGACTACAAATCCAAGTCATATTGCATGGGAAAAATGTTAAGTACAACGGAGGCATTAGTAAATCTATGAAGAAAAGTGTAATCTGTACAGTATTATTACAGTCGGTTCACTATTCTCCCAATCATTGAGGGAAACTATGACCACTCCATTCCTTTTTTAAAACACTCACAGGTCCAAATTAGTTGATGGTCTCTTCACAGGGTATATACTAACGGTTATATAAATGGCCTAAACCTATATTTCTATAATCAATGTCCTAAGTATAACTTAAGACACACTCATGCAAACACATATTTGCTACCATTTTAAAACAATACAGTAAGCTTAGCACTGAATAATATAAAAAGTATTAAAATACATTATGAAAGAGTGCCTAGTATGATGCATGAGCTCTATGAGATAGGCAAAATATTTTTAACAGTGGTCCCCTCTTTTCCACAGGGGACACATTCCAAGGCCCAACTTGGATGCCTGAAACCATGAGATTCGGAGCCTGACTGCTGTCAATAGGAACTCGTTTCTGTTCATGTCTTCCACTCACAAACCTAATGCCTTTTCCATTTTAACTAAGCACTTATCACACACTGTGGCCATAATTTTTGTAATTTGTAAAAGGACAGCAAAAATAATACAAATTCCTCTTTCCTTCTTCACAATTTCAGAGAGATTTGTTCTTCCTGTAGATCTCAGTAACATCGGCATATATTTTTTTCTTTCCTTCTTGAGAACTTTTTCTTATTCACTTATAGGAAGCACTTCACAGCTGCCCTGTGGCATATCCAGGTTTCCAGAATCACTACTTCTGCACTTTGGGGCCAGTATGAAGTAAAGTAAGTAAAGTAAGGGTTACCTGAATATACCTACTGCCACACCACAGCAGCATATCTGATAACTGAGAGATGGTTACTAAGTGACTGTAACAGACAGGCAGGGTAAACAGCACGAAATTACTGCACAAAGGGATGTTTCTCATCCTAGGCAGGACAGGGCAAGATGGAGCAGGACAGTACAAGATTTAATCATGCTATTCAGAATGGTACACAATTGAAAACTTATAAATTATTTCTGGAATTTTCCATTTAACATTTTCAAACCATAGTTGACCACAGGTAACTGAAACTGTAGAAAGCAAAACTGCGGATAAGGAAGGGACTACTGTATTCTACTTCATACCTGTAGAAACTACAATTTAACAAAGGGTAAAAATGGTTAAAGAAATTACTCTGGACACAAACCTACAAGAGCTTAACTAGAACACAATCTCTAAATGCAACATTCTTTCAACTATATAACACTGCCTCACAGGATTTATGAACTAAACCACAAATCAAGCTTCAGCTCTATTTAGTTAACCTTCAGCAGAATATCAGATTTCATTCATTGAACATCTTTGAAAATTCTGAAAGAACTTATTGGCACTTGTAAAATCTGAAGTTCAAATTGAAACATAAACTTTAACAACACTAAAATAGAAAACACTTATTTAACTACACTGAGCCTAATATAAAGTTTCAAGTAATTTCATTAAGCTAATATAAAGGCATAGTTACCAAGTGATAAACATATACACATTATAATAATCTTGCCATGTCTGGCTTATTAAATGCATTAATTAAAATCTTTTTTAAGAATAGTATGTTTTAAAAATAAATACCTTTAGGGCACTAAGAACAGCAGTAAATATGTTAAGCTGCACAGCCTGCTGGCGGACACCTTTAGCTTGTTTAACACATTCGGCAAAGTGATCCAACATTTGTAATCTACAACAACAGGAAAAAAAATCACATCAGTGAAGCATTTTATTCCAATATGGCTCAAAAACAGATAAGTTAATTGTTTAGCAAGTAATTCCCCATGCTCTCTCTTTTCTATTTCATTCCTAAAGCTAGTCCAAACGAGATCTCCTTCTCCCAAATGATTATATGGACATGTGGTTATTAAATAAAACAAGAGCCGAGCATGGTGGCTCAAGCCTCTAATCCCAGCACTTTGGGAGGCCGAGGCGGGTGGATCACAAGGTCAAGAGATCGAGACCATCCTGGTCAACATGGTGAAGCCCCGTCTCTACTAAAAATACAAAAATTAGCTGGGCATGGTGGTGCGTGCCTGTAATTCCAGCCACTCAGGAGGCTGAGGCAGGAGAATTGCCTGAACCCAGGAGGCGGAGGTTGCAGTGAGCCAAGATCGCACCATTGCACTCCAGCCTGGGTAACGAGAGTGAAACTCCGTCTCAAAAATAAATAAATAAATAAATAAATAAATAAATAAATAAAAACAAAACAAGAGACTAGATATTAAGTTTCAATTAACAGAATAAGGTCACAATTGCAGTGGTCTTCAACATTAACAGCAGTGTCCAACAAAGTGCCTGGCATCTAGTAGATGCTCAAGATTCCTTGTACAGGTAGCAATCATTAATTGTATCTCTGTGGAAGATTTTTAAGTTAGAAAATGTTAAATGTAGTTTAATTCTTTTTCCTTTTCTAAAAATACTCTTAGAATAGTACCTTATGTCCTAGCCTCAGACGCTTTTGGGAAAGTTCAAAGATATAGCTTTGGTTAATTTTTTAAAATTTAAAAACCAGAAATGAATTGTTTTTTATATTATTTAACACACACACAAAAGAATCGGTTTATTAAAAAAAAATGTCTATGCCCATTTTAGGTGATTTTTTTCTCTCCTTTTTTTGAGATGGAGTTTCACTCTAGCTGCCCAGGCTGGAGTGCAATTGCTCAGCTCATCACAACCTCTGCCTCCTGGGTTCAAGCCATTCTCCTGCCTCAGCCTCCTGAGTAGCTAGGATTACAGGTATGTGCCATCACACCCAGCTAATTTTGTATTCTTAGTAGAGATGAGGTTTCTCCATGTTGGTCAGGCTGGTCTCGAACTACCGACCTCAGGTGATCCACCCACCTCAGCCTCCCAAAGTGATGGGATTACAGGCATGAGCTACTGTGCCAGCCTTTATTTATTTTTTTTTTTTTTGAGACTGAGTTTTGCTCTTGTTGCCTAGGCTGGAGAGCAATGGGGTGATCTTGGGTCCCTGTAACCTCCACCTCCTGGGCTCAAAGGATTCTCCTGCCTCAGCCTCCCTAGTTGTTGGGACTACATGTGTGTGCCACTACACCCAGTTAATTCTGTATTTTCAGTAAAGATGGGATTTTACCACATTGGCCAGGTTGGTTTTGAACTCCTGACCTCAGGTGATCTCTTTGCCTTGGCCTCCCAAATTGCTGGGATTATAGGTATGAGCCACCATGCCCGGCCCATTTTAGAAGATGTTCATCAAAAGAGAGTGAGAGAGCATTCTTCTAAAAAGAAATGATGTGAAACAAAGGAATTCAAGGAAGTGGGATTTAGTTCTAAGACAATTATGACCTAAAGTTGGAAATTAAAATGTCCCTGATGCTGCTGTACAGATTTAAGCTCAATTTATAATAATCCACAGGTCTCAGGTCAAAGCATTCTTCAAAACTCACATGAAGATATACAGATTCAGATGTATGTGAATATGTGCACATTTTGATGTACTTTAAAAAACTTTTAAAAGTAAGTACCTTTAGTGCACTAAGGACAGCAGTAAATACACTAAGCCGTACAGCCTGCTGGTTAAAAACCAAAGTAGAATCACTTCTTGCTTTTTATTTTACCTTTTTAATTTAACATTGTATCATGAGCATCTTCTGATATCAAAACATTGTCTCTACAGATAATGGACTTTCTATTATTTATTCACTTATCCCTCTACTGCTGGATATTTGTGTTATTGATTTTATGTTACATTTTTATAGAATGTATTTATTTATACTTCATCTTTTTTTTTTTTTTTTTTTTTTGAGACAGAGTCTCACTCTGTCACCAGGTTCCAGGCTGGAGTGCAGTGGCACAATCTCGGCTCACTGCAACCTCCACCTCCCGGGTTCAAGCAGTTCTCCTGCTTCAGCCTCCCCAGTAGCTGGGACTATAGGCGCACACCACCAGGCCCAGCTAATTTTTTTGTATTTTTAGTAGAGACGGGGTTTCACCACGTTGGCCAGGATGGTCTCGATCTCTTGACCTCATGATTCGCCTGCCTTGGCCTCCCAAAGTGCTGGGATTACAGGCTTGAGCCACCATGCCCGGCCTATACTTCATTTTATTCCATAAAAGTGATCATATACAATTAAGATAATCCTAGATTTCAGTTATAGCTTTCATAACTATTTGTATAAATCTGGATAAACCAAAAACTCTTAGATATAGATTTCATTATATTTAATTCAACATATTAAAATACATGCTTTATAAGATTCTTCCACCTTTGATGTCATTTAACATTTATGTGGCAACCAAACGTTCTTAAAGATATTTGCGTAAAGTTTCATATTTAAACTTTTTTTCTTCTTAAAAAACAATCAAGTAACCTACATAGTTAAAGATATCTTTTATACAAACACAGCATTTTTTGTTTTGTAATTTTTGTAGATATGAGTGTCTCACTATGTCGCCCAGGCTGGTCTCAAACTCCTGTGCTCAAGCAATCCTCCTGCCTTAGCTTCCCAAAGTGCTGGGATTGCAGGTGTAAGCCACCACATCAGACTCAACAATATTTTCAAGGCATTTTAATTTTGTAAAGCTTTTAAGTTGTCAGTGATGGTCTTGTATTAATTTATTTCTGTTTTCCTTTTGGGAAAATCACAATATACAAACTGCCTACTAAAGCTAGGAACAGTGTCCCTGGATACAGAATATAGCAAACCAAAATGCTTCCATTACAAAAAGAACCAATTATGTTAGTTTCTAGACTTGACACCTCACAAATGTTACTAGGGAGTGGAATTTTCACCCATTTACTTCTCAACAACAAAGTCAACAGGCTTAGCGAACTGATGTCCTTAACTAAAGATATAGTCAAACCCTTCTATCAAACAAACTATTATAATGAATTTATTTTTTGCCAACAGTTGTCATTCCAGCATGCATAATGAAAATCCTGTTACACAATATTCAGCCCACAAAACAATGGATATCAGATGTTAGTACATAGGGTCAAATCTTACAATCTCAAATTATGTGGAATTTTCATGCAATTTTTTTTTATCATGTATGTGTCACTTATATTAGTAAATCTGTAAGAGCACTGTTTAAGTATTATAATAACTCACTTTACTGCAGAGTTAACTGGGATGAGAAAATCTGTTTAATATAATTCACACTTAACAAAAATTACCTGATTGACTTAATACTAACCGATGTTTATAGGAAACATGAGGAAACACTACACCAAAAAGAGCCACAGAAGCATCAATGACTGAGACTCCGAGAGGGAGGGGACCTGGTACTGCTTCTCCAGCAGGTATCCGTAAATAAATGGAGGAAGGATCATGCTCCAGAGCCCCACTTCCAGATGCACTGTTTGGCTGGAGCTGCAAAAGAGTGAAATAAAAATTATTCAAAATCTACTTTAGGAAATCTACTTATTAAACACTGAGAATGAGGAGTAGAGCAGAGGAAAAAGAAGAAAAGGCAACAAAAAAAGAACGATTAGATCTGAACATTTGAAAACAGACAAAAACATAAATTGGTCATTAAAAAACCATCAGTGCGGCCTGGCGCGGTGGCTCACGCCTGTAATCCCAGCACTTTGGGAGGCTGAGGTGGGTGGATCATGAGGTCAAGAGATCGAGACCATCCTGGCCAACATGGTGAAACCCCGTCTCTACTAAAAATACAAAAAATTAGCCGGGCATGGTGGCACATGCCTGTAATCCCAGCTACTCGGGTGGGCTGAGGCAGGAGAATCGCTTGAACCCAGGAGGCGGAGGTTGCAGTAAGCCAAGATTGCGCCATTGCACTCCAGCCTAGGCAACAAGAGCAAAACTCCATCTCAAAAAAAAAAAAAAAACCATCAGTAACACCTTATACAATTTTAAGAAAAGCTTTATTCATTCGAAAACATCTATACACTACCCACCTTATTGTGTGAACAATATGAGCAAGAATTTAAACCCACAATTATTTTAAATGGGGCTTTAATCACTCTTTTTAAAAAGTACACAAGAAATAATGCATTCAGTGGGCAAAAGAAGTTTTTTTTTTTTTGAGATGGAGTCTTGCTCTGTCACCCAGGCTGGAGTGCAGTGGAATGATCTCGGCTCCCTGCAGCCCGCCTCCCGGGTTCCAGTGATTCCCCTGCCTCAGCCTCCCGAGTAGCTGGGATTACCAGCACACACCACCACGCCTGGCTAATTTTTGTATTTTCAGTAGAGACAAGGTTTCACCATGTTGGCCAGGCTGGTCTCGGACTCCTGACCTCAGGCAATCCACTCTCGTCGGCCTCCCAAAGTGTTGGGATTACAGGTATGAGCCACTATGCGCAGCCGAAGTTCTAAATCTTTAGCCTACTAACTCATTCCTCTCCAACCTGTCACAAAACAAAACAAACTAAAAGGAAACAAAACAAAATACCAGTAACTAAAAAGCAGTTAAAACTGATCTTTATCACAGCCACTACAGGGTACCTAAATACAAAGAATATTAAATAAAGACAATTTTCTGAATTCTAACTCTTCCTGTTTAACTGTTTTCACTATCTACCACCAGGATGCCATCTTTAAGTGTCTAAGAACACTAAACGGAGATTAAACCTTTCTATATCCTATTTTCTTTTTAAGTTGCAATGTATAATAGGACCATTGTTTTAGATTCAGTTGGTATTCCATTTCCCTGGATGATTCATTACCTGGTCTTCAATTGATTTATGATCAGTTTCCTGAAGCCAAGAACCAAGAAGAACACTATCATCGTAATGGCAGAGGGATCTGAGGAGGGAAGTAGTTGTGTTGGCTGAGTTGTCAGTCAAAGTGAATTCTGCTACCAGTTCTCTAAGAAGTGCATTAAAAGATCCTAAAAAACAGAACTTTGGGTCAGATTAAAAAGAATAACTTTTATAAAAATTATTATTGCCCACAAGACCTGCAACATGTTCAAGAGGAATACAATAATTACGTTCCTGTTCTCTTCTAGAAAAATCTGTATTAACCATTTAAATGCTGGTTTTTAAAATATATAATATGGTATATCCTTTCATATATTATATTATGTCTTTTAGCCCAAATTATTTAAAATAAGCAAAAAACTCAAATAGAGAAAAGAGAGACCCATGCCATAGCATGCTCAGCAGGCTGAGGCAAGAGGACTGCTTGAGCTCAAGAGGTTTAAGACCAATCACTGCAACACAGCAAGACCCTGTCTCAAACACATACACCATACACAAACAAAGATACTTTATTTAAAATATATTAAATGTGATATGATTATTATCTATTATTTACTGCCCAATAATGTTCAAATAATGAATCAAAGCACACCAAAATTCTTCAGCATGACTATACTGGAAAGAAGTCAATGGTTTTACTATTAATATTTTATACAATATTTGATTTCTCCCTCTAGATCCTTGAATTATTGGCTATATTATATGAAGCATTTCAATGTATTAATTAAAAGTACACACTTTGAAGATAAACTAGCTAGATTTGAGTCCAATCTCTGCCACTTAACTAGCTCTAAGTCTTGGGTAAGTTACATTTCTTTACCTCTCTCAATCTGAGAGTCTTCATCTATAAAACTGGACTAATGGAAAAAAAAAAAAACTGGACTAATGGTCTCATAAATTACATTAGAGTCAAAGGAGCTACTACATACAAAGGGCTAAAAACAAGACTTAGAACACAGTAAATAGTCAACAAGTGTCAGCTACTCTACATGAAGAAAAATAAAATGGTGGCCTGCCTTTGCACAGTAAGTCAGTGGGAGAGCCTTGGTCAGACTCTATAATACTGTGAAGAACTGTAAAGAAGAATTTTTATCAGATACCACAAATTTTTTATTTACCTTCATAAGTTTTTGGAGGTAACAAAGCCAAGATATCATAAAGTCTTAAACGGACCATTGCAGCACTAGCTTTCAGATGAGCTCCATGGGCTTTAATTACAGACGGAATGCTAAAATATCAAAAACATAGTTGGTATTGACTTACCAGAATAAGTTTTACTTATAAATTTTTTTTAGCAATGTATCAATGTACTGCTAAAGTACTACATTTTCATTTTAGCTTATTTTGTGATCTTTACTGTAACAAAACACTTTAAGATATAACTGTATTTCAATCTACACCATTGCTGTAAATTTTAAAGTTACATTACAAAAATAAAGTTTTACATGTTTCCTAGATGATTCTAGAAGAAAGCACAAAATACGGCTAAGAAGTATATTATTAATATATAAAACAGGGTATGAACTTGTCGTAATTGCTTACTTACTGTGACATCATAGTCATGGCACATTCAATAGGTGTCATCAATTTTCGAATCACATCTTCAGTTAGGAGCTCAGGACAATGTGCAACAAAGCTCCTCATGGCTAGACAAAATTTTTAAAAGGACAGATTTGGAGTAGCTTTTGTGAACCTGATTTAATTTATAAAATTGTATAAATATTAAAGACACTTATAATAATTATTGTAACATAAGGTTCTGAAACTATGTCGAACGAAAAGAAAAACTTGCAACAACTACAAAGAAAAATCATGAAAAATGCTAGAAAAAAGGTGGACAGAAAAAAGGAGGAAGAGAAGATACATTAGAGTGATTTCTGTGGGTAAAAATTCGGAGGACTACAATCCTTCCCATAGGAATTCAGATGACTACAAAGAAAAAAATTTTAAGGCATTATTTATAAACATACACATTTGTGTATATAAACAATGCCTTAAAATTTACATGAATTTTTTACATATATTACATATATTTTTGCAATTTTTACGTGTGTGTGTGTGTGTGTGTGTGTGTATATATATATTTTGACAGACGGAGTCTTGCTCTCATCCAGGCTGCGGTGCAGTGGTGCCATCTCAGTTCACTGCAACCTCCACTTCCCAGGTTCAAGCAATTCTCCTCTCAGCCTCCCAAGCAGCTGGGACTACAGGTGCACACTACCACACCTGGCTAATTTTTATATTTTTAGTAGAGACAGGGTTTTACCATATTGATTAGGCTGCTCTTGAACTCCTGAGAGTGATCCATCCGCCTCGGCCTCCCAAAGTGCTGGGATTACAGGCGTAAGCCACCACACCCAGCTACTACATATGTTTTTGCATTTTCAATTTTCACATATATTTATGTAAATATATATGTATATAAACAAAAATGGTCTGGTGAGAAGCAATATTTTTATTGGCCCTTTAGCAATAAAGCCAATACTAAAAGACCTTCTAGATGTAAGAGCAAGATGTTGCCCCCTTGCCTGGCTGCCCTTGTGGTTAAATGTGTATCTCTCTCCCAGTTTGGTAAAAAGGAAGTTTTCACCCTGAAATAAACCAAAAAAAAACTGGGACATCCAATGTCATTCTAGTTCTCAAATGAAACAAAACCTGAGCATTTCCTGTAAGCTGTTAACTCCCAGACAAAAACAACTGTATCCATAATTTTTGTAATGTTGATATCTGAAAAATAAATTAAGGTTTGTAGATTTGATAAGGATGTGAAAAAACAGCTGTTTCTCCATTATGAGAAGACTAACTGCAATGCAGTAACTTTGGTAATCCTGAGTTTCTTTCTTTTAAATACCTGTTGAGTATTTTTCTTTTTTAATGTGATGACTCAGTGCTTCTTTGACAGGTAAGATAGCAACAAGTGGGAATAAGGGGCCTGGGTTCTAGCTCCTGTCTTAACACCAGGTCTAAACACTTTTTCAGAATCTCGGTTTCACTTTTATTACAAAATTAGCAAACTAAAGTGGATCATTTATAAAGTTTCTTTCTAAATCTAAAAGCCTATGAATTTATCATTACCTAGTAAAATAAAATATAAAACAGTAATTTTTTTTTTTTTTACTTTACAAATATTTTAGTAAAATAAAAAACTAAAATAGTGATGGAGTGGTAAATTTAGTACTAAATTAATAGTAATAATTTAGTAATAAAATAGAAAACTAAAATAGTGATTTTTCTTTTACTTTACAAATATTTTAGTAATATCATAATATTCTGAAAGCACAATCCTTTCAGTTCTTACCACATAGAGCTCCAGCACGACCTTCCAAAGTTACCTGCCACGTAAAAGAATCGCCTCGGGCCTTCTCAGCTTCCAATTCCTTTAAGGAACGTGGGAAAACATTTCGCCACAGTAACAACATCTTGGGCAGATGGTAACGAACAACAGATGGTCCTAACCAAGAAAATGAGAATACGAATCCATATATGTATAACATACCTTACAAACATACCTTGAGAATTTCACTTGTCAAGGAAAGTGAGTCCAACACAAACTTTATGTAATTTTAGAGATAAAATAAAATACTGATATTTAACAATATCTGCCATTTCACTCTATTTTTATCTCTAAAATTAGATTTTTCAAACTTTATTCACTGATTAAAATATAGATCAATGCATAAAATTAATCTTAAACTATCAATATTTTTAGAATTCAAGCATAAAATACACAAAAAGCAATTTTTAAAGAATTTCCCAACTGTATTGAGAATGCTAGGTTACATATTATCAATAAAATATATCTGGGACACATTCTGTGAGGTCTTCATAAATATATGTGTACATAAAGAGACACACCTACTCCCACACACATACATATACATATTCCTCAGTTTTGGGGGCAACTGATATGGTTAATTTAGTTTCATGGAGAATCAATATATTCAGACCTAGGAACTTATATTTATATTGCTAAATAATTCATTTAGCATACCACTTAACATACTTAACATAAACTTCTGGAACTGAGTTGCCACTTTTTATTTTCTTAAGAAAAGTAGGTTAAAGTTTAATTTCCAATACATAGATGCTTAGAACTGTGTCATAACTTTGTAATACACATATGCGCATACTTTTTACAGCAGCAGCTAAACTTATGAACTAAAATATGAATATACCTCATCACAATAATAGGTATTTTCGCCCTATGTACGATGTTAAATTTTGCCTGTATTGCAGATTTGTCATAGTACTTAAGAGTGAAACACATGGAGGGTTACCCCAGAAAAGCAGCACTAAGAATTCCGATTAAATGTGACTTTACCACTCTCCTAAAATCAAATTTCTGC
Organism: Callithrix jacchus; assembly: GCF_049354715.1. NCBI lineage: Eukaryota > Metazoa > Chordata > Mammalia > Primates > Cebidae > Callithrix > Callithrix jacchus. The sequence goes on along the minus strand of NC_133515.1, from coordinate 77,919,866 downwards.
TTTTCACTTAGGGGATGTAATTTCCCCTCATATTTTCTTTTCTTTTCATAAACACTAAACTTATCAGGTAGACAATGGTTATTTTAATGGTAAAGGTGAAACTTTGCTAACAGCTTTCTCTTTAAATGTACGTAAACAAGAATTACCAAAAAGAGAAATCTACTAGCAATTGGAGGAAAACATCTTTATCATTTTACAACCTCAATGAAAGTCTAGAATGTGAAGCTTAATACTTTTAAATTAAATTTGTTTTACAGGCTTACTGTTATAGTATAAGACAAAATCCTACTCAAATATAATTATACCTAAAGTCATAAGTGCTCCAAGTAAAAGCCAGCCAGCTTGGGTGCGCTGTAAAGATAGCCTGCTATTTTGGGCAGCAGTTCGTAAAAGATCTTCAGCAATACTAACTACCATCTGTAAGAAAAGTTTAGAATTGGATTTTAATTCAAACAAGTTAAATTTTAAAAGGAAACAGATAACTAGCATACTTTATTTAAGAGAAGTTGTCTTTTTGCATTATTAGCATGTTTTGAAAGGGAAACATCAAAATCTGGTCAGTCTTGTCTGCACCAATGGCTCTGAAAGAGACTCAGAACAGTGTAGTAGTTAAGGACAAGCTCTAGGGCCAAATGCCATCTCCGCTCATTTACTCACGTTCTCATCTAGGACCTCACTTTCCTCATTGGTAAAACAGAAATAACAGGAATGCCTATCTCGGCCTTGCAAGGATAAAATCAGTTAATACAGCATTTGTGCTACTACTACTTTGTCATTTGATCATGCGACAAGTCCACTTCTCATTTTTCCTGTGTCTTCTCTAAGATTGTAAACTCCAAAAGATTAGCTTATTTATTTGTTTGTTTCTTAGAGACAAGGTTACCAGGCTGTTACCCAGGCTAGAGTGCAGTGGCACAATCACAGCTCACTGTAACCTGAAATTCCTGGGCTCAAGGGATCCTCCTACCTTAGCCTCTTGAGTAGCTAGGACTACAAGTACATGCCAACACACTCAGCTAATTTAAAAATTTTTGTTTTTTATTTTTCGGATGACAAGGTCTTGCTGTGTTTTCTAGGTTGGTCTCAAACTTCTGACCTAAAGTGATCCTCCAGCCTCAGCCTCCCTAAGCAATGGGATTACAGGTGTGAGCCACCACGCACAAGCAAGGTTAGCTCAATGGCAGATGCATAATAGGAGTTCAACAAATCTTTGAATGTAGAATAATAGTGCCAATAATGATAGCATTTATTTAGTGGTTGCACAGGCTCACACTGTTCTGAGTACTTTGCTGTATTAACGTTTTGAAGAGATTTCATAAATAAGATGGTACTTGAATTAGGCCTATAAATAAAGAGATATAAATTTGGTACAGCTGAATAAGAGGTTAGCAGAGCAAAGGCACAGAAGCTGAAAAAGGCCAGGGAAGGAAGCAAGATGACTAATCCAATTAGAGCACCAGGAAATTAGAATGAATGGACAAAATGGAGTCAAATTATGAGGAACTAGTTTACCAAAGGAGATTATATTCTACTCTCCGAGTGCTGGATAGTCCCTAAGGGTTTCTGGGCAAATGTAAAATATGAAAGTGGTGTGAGGAAGATGGGAGGTGAGAGGAAGATGAAAAGTGTGAGGAAGATGAGAAGAATGAGAAAGCAATTGTATGACAAAGTGAGAAGGAAGTGTGGATTTCATTGGTAGCTATGCAACTCATATGAATAGACCTGGGCTTAATGTCTCAGAAAAAAAAAATCAAAATTTAAAACTCTAGCCCCAATCCTCCCATGTAAAGTTTCAAATATTTATATAAACACTTACTGAGAAGAAAAACATGATAGTAGAATTAGAAAAAAGAAAAGAGAAAAAAAGTTATGCATATTTTATTCTATTTTTTGAGATGGAGTATCACTCTGTCACCCAGGCTAGAGTGTAGTGGCGCAATCTTAGCTCACTGCAACCTCTGCCTCCCAGGTTCGAGCAATTCTCCTGATTCAGCCTCCCAAGTAGCTGGGATTACAGGCATGTGCCAAAATGCCCAGCTAATTTTTCTGTATTTTTAGCAGAGACAAGGTTTCACCGTATTAGCCAGACTGGTGTCAAACTCCTGACCTCAAATGATCCATCTGCCTTGGCCTCCCAAACTGTTGGGATTATAGGTGTGAGCCACCATGCCCCACTGTGATTTATTAAAGACACTCAATTTTTATTAAACATTATCAAAATGGTAAATATGGCAATAGCATATTTTCCTGACATTTTAAAAATATATAGCAAAGTGAACTCTTATTTCTAAAAGGTGAAAGAAAAGCTCTGCCTTTCAAATAATTTCTGTATTAGTATAAAGTTGGGGTTTTTTTTTTTTTTTTGAGACAGGGCGGGTTTTGCTTTGTTACCCAAGGTGGAGGATAGCGGCATGTTCATAGCTCATTGTAATTTCAGACTCCTGACTCAAGTGATCCTCCCAACTCATCCTCCCCAGTAGCTAAAACCACAAAGCTTGGCTATTTTTATTTTTTTGTAATGATGGGGTCTCACTACGTTGCCTAGGCTGGTTTTCTTTTTCTTTCCCTCTAAAAAAACATGTTACTATACTTAGACAAAATCTATTATCTTTACATTAGAATTAAATATCTAATTACAACTAGGGTCTGTTAACCCCATATTAGGAATACTACATTTTGTATTAACATAGTAAAACTGTTATTTGATCACCCTGTTCAACATTAAACACAGCAGCTTTCCTATAAAGACCAAAGCCCACGTGACAGCATTCACAAATCTAAGATCTCTGTCATACCTTTCCTTTGGCATGAGGAATGCCCAAAGGACACTGATGTACTCCACCTAACAAAGCAGCCATTGCAAAACTATATCCGCTAACAGCTTCTGGTGAGGTCTTCAAGTTGTTGAGCCGTTCTGCACATCTGTCTAGAAATGGTGTCAGCTGGAAAGGCAATGCCACAGCCACACAGCGCAAACACCACGCAGCAGCAAGTCGAGCAGCCATGCTTGGATGAAGAAGCACTGAAGTCACAATCTCCAAAAGTCCTAAAAAGGAAGAATCAAAATATTACTCTTTAATGAAGTCGAATGATTTCAGAATCTCAAAGACTATCTAAAAAACAATAATCGAAATCACAATCACCGTGATTTCACAAACATAGATCCACAACTTTGCCCAAAACTATGTATATTATTCCTAAGCAGTAGAGTACTTCAAAGAAACATTTTCTATGAAGAACATAATACAATTATATCCAATGCTGATGTAAAACTTAATAGAAGTCTTCAACAAATTTTAGTCAATTTTTATTAAAAAAAGCAATCATAACTGCTTTTGTGTTCCAAAACTTTATTTAATCATTTAATTCAATATTCTTCACAAGGAATCTTTTTTTCTTTTGAGACTCACTCTATCCCCCAGGCTGGAGTGCAGTGGCACAATCTTGGCTCAATGCCACCTATGCCTCCTGGGCTCAAGAGATTCTACCTCTGCCTCCCAAGCAGATTACAGGCACTAATCACCACACCTGGCTAATTTCTGTATTTTTAGTAGAGATGGAGTTTCACCATGTTGGTCTCAAACTCCTGACCTCAAGTGATCCACCCACCTGGGCCTCCCAAAGTGCTAGGATTACAGGCATGAGCCACCACGCCTGGCCTATCACAATGAATCTTAATTTAAGTAAAACCTGATGATCTGAGGTGCTAATGATGATGATAAGCAACTATCAGGAGTTAAATATCAACTCCTTAGGACTTTGAAAAAGTGAAAAAACATGGTAGCAAGTAACTGAATGTCATACCTATAGATGCTTCTTGAATAAGAGGGGATGCGGTGGCATTCAAGCTCTGCACCAGGCTCCCGAGTTCCTGGAGGGCACAGACCATCACATGCTGGCTTGCTGCAATGTCTGCTGCGCCAGATTTGTTTTCTCCACTTGTGTCATTCACTACTGCTTCTGGAAATACAGAATCGTGTCTTTGACATAGGAGAATTGAAGTGCAATATGATTTTTTTGGTCTATACAATTTATGATTTTAGCCATACCAATTGATGTCTGAGTGTTAAAAACCCTATGAAGTTATTTCTCAGTGGAAAACTTGTAGAACTAAACAATGAAATGACTTAACAGTTTAATGACTTTACGATAAGGCTAAAATATATGCTGAGATATATCTTTGACTGCTTCCAGAAATATAACCTAATTTTAGCAAGCAGTAGCAATCGAGTGTACAAAAGCATAGATACTGCAGAAAGAAGATTCAGGTTCAAATCCCAATTCTACTAGTTATGTGAGTTATATGACATTGGGCAAGATATTCAACTTTTCTGTCCCAACTTCCTTATCTGTTAATGGGCTTACATGACTATTTCAAATTGCAGTGATTAAAAACTCAGTGCATATAAAGAATTTAACACAATGCTGCCCACAATACACATTCAACAAATGTTAGCAGCTATTATTACTTTCTTACCATTGCTACTTTAAGTGCTCTAATATATTAGAGGTATCTGTCAAATTTCTGACCAGAAAATGGATCTATAAGGAAAATGCCTTAAGAACTTCTTACTGGAATGTTTCTAAAAGTTCCCATTAATTAGTCTTGCTGCCCACTACCCCAATCTTTTAACTTCCACTAGAATTGAAATTGTTTGATAAGAGACAACTAAAGATCCCTTGCCAAATTACTAATTGAGAATGCATTCTGGTCCACGAATCCCCAATACGTATTATTATTTTTAATTCTGCTTTCGGGATTAAAAAAAATTAAATAGGCCGGCGTGGTGGCTCACGCCTGTAATCCCAGCACTTTGGGAGGCCGAGGCGGGTGGATCATGAGGTCAAGAGATCAAGACCATCCCGGTCAACATGGTGAAACCCCGTCTCTACTAAAAATACAAAAAATTAGCTGGGCACGGTGGTGCGTGCCTGTAATCCCAGCTACTCAGGAGGCTGAGGCAGGAGAATTGCCTGAACCCAGGAGGCAGAGGTTGCGGTGAGCCGAGATCACGCCACTGCACTCCAGCCTGGGTAACAAGAGTGAAACTCCATCTCAAAAAAAAAAAATTAAATAATGAATTTATGACCTTAACATTAAGAATCTTTAGACAGTAAAACTTTCTTATTTTTTGCATTCATTATGAATTAATAGACTATAAAATGCATAATACAGAATAATAGGATATAACAGATTAATAAATTGGGGACTGTAATTAAATTTTTTTTTTTCAGACAGTTCTGCTCTGTTGCCCAGGCTGGAGTGCAGTGGTACCATCTCAACTGACTACAACCTCTGCCTCCTGGGCTCATGCAATCCTCCTATCTCAGCCTCCTGAGTAGATGGAACTACAGGTGTATGCCACCATTCCTGGCTAGTTTTTGTATTTTTTAGTAGAGACAAGGTTTTCGCATGTTGGCCAGGCTGGTCTTGAAGAACTCTGACCTCAAGTGATCCACCCAACTTGGCCTCCCAAAGTGCTGGGATTACAGGGATGAGCTACCATGCCTGGCCAAATATCTCTTTTGTTTTTAGGTATTTCTGGACTTGGAAATGCATAATACTCATTTGATGCTAAACTTTATGCTCCCTGAAGACAGGTGCTATCTGCATCTGGCTTGCTATTTTACTCTCACCATTTGGCACAGTGTTTCTGGCACTAAACATTTTCTCAATGAATTAATGTGCAAATACTCTTCAAGTTGTGAATCTAAGACAGATGACTATTTTAGCATATTTAAGGAACAATATCTCATTAATTTGAACACTCTTTTTAATTCACAATTCATAATTTTCACTTAGCTCTATACATTTAAAACTAGTTTACTGGCTGGGTGTGGTGGTTCATATCTGTAATTCCAGCACTCTGGAAGGCCAGAGCAGGTGGATCACTTGAGGTCAGGAGTTCGAGACCAGCCTGGCCAATGTGGTAAAACCCTGTCTCTACTATAAATAAAAATATTAGCAGGGTGTGTGGTGACACAGGCCTGTAATCACAGCTACTTAGGAGTGTGAGGCAGGAGAATCACTTGAACCCGGGAGGCAGAGGCTGTAGTGAGCCAAGATTGCACCACTGCACTCCAGCCTGGGCAGCAAAGCTAGACTCTGCCTCAAATAAAATACAAAATAAAAAATAATAAGCCATCATAAACAAAAAACACTGTATGTTTATTTTCACGAATTTTATAAAACATTTAATATATATATGTCTAAAAATAAACTACTGATGATATTTATTCATTAAACCCTTATTTCAAAAGACCTCTATTAGTCAATATAATGTGCCTTACTAAAGTTAGTACATACTTCTAACAGTGAAAAAACTAAACCGTCTTTTAGAATTTATATTTTGCCTTGCTTTTAGTCTTGCTTTTATATTTAGTTTATAACTGGATTAAAAGTTTCATGACGGCAGAAACTTCATCTCATTCATTATTTGAACGCTGAATTACTGTATTGCAAATCTCAGATACTCAATAACTATTTGTTAAATTGAAAAATTTTTAAATTGATACTTTTTAGAAAAGAATTTCTTGTAATTACATGTAACTGAGGTTTCACAGTACACCTTGTAGGGGGCTAATAAAAGCTGTAACTGTTCCTCTCTAAGTTTTCATATTAGTCTACGAGGGGAGGAAAAAAAACAATAAAAATGTTTATAAAACAGGCTCTAAAAGCAGAAAGATCACAATAGATTATTCCTTGAAGACAGAACCAACGTGCTGCTGAATGCCAGAAAAGTTATAAAATCAGTATGGATGCTAGAAATAAAACAGAAAATGCAGTCTTACCAACATGGCACCCAAATCCTTAAAAACTCTATTTCACCATAATTATGTTATTCTAATATCAAATATGAGTACTCAATAAAATGACTATAAAAACACAGTCCAGAAAGATAAACTAATCAGTCCTATTGATATTTATTAAGAATAATAATAAAGAATGAAATAGCTAAGGTAATCAACACACATTACGACATCAATTCTTACCTACGGCTTTCATTTGTTTTCCAATAGCTTGGCAGATTTCTTTGGCAGCTGCAATCTGAGCTTTTTCACCTAGCAAACTGCCCACAGTAGCTCTTAGGATAAAGGAAACACATCGTCTTGAGTACACAGCCTCCACATGTGTTTGTGTTGCCCGAGGATGGGAAACCAGATCAAGAACGTGGGACAGGAATGTGGCAAAGCTGCGCTCCAACCACTGACCACCCAATGTTGTCACAAAAACAACATACGCCTGTAAATAGGGGAAGGTTGACATCAGATACACTTACATAACTAAACAGAAATCAAAGATAAAGCAACTACAAAAATAACTGATAACAGCATGCAGAATAAATTATATTCGAGACTAAAACAGAGAAAATTTAAACTTGAGATCGTTTTACTACTTCTGGAATAGGAATTATTAATAAAGTATCTTTGACTAAAAAACACAGTTCTTAAGATAATAACTTCATGGGCTGGGCATGGTGGCTCATGCCTGTAATCCCAGCACTTTGGGAGGCCTAGATGGGTGGATCACGAGGTCAAGAGATCAAGACCAACCTGGTTAACATGGTGAAACCCCACCTCTACTAAAAATACAAAAATTAGCTGGGTGGTGGGAACCTGCAGTCCCAGCTACTCAGGAGGCTGAGGCAGGAGAACTGCTTGAACTTGGGAGGCAGAGGTTGCGGTGAGCTGAGATCATGCCGTTGCACTCCAGCCTAGGTAACAGAGTGAAACTCGGTCTCAAAAATAATAATTAAAAAAAAAAAAGATAACAATTCATGAAGAACATACAGGGACAGTAGTGAGAGGGACGGGAAGCTGAATTTAGCCTAGTGATCAGGAAGGTAACAGGTTACAGAAATAAGAAAACCATAACATCCTAAGTAAACATTGACTTTGAGCTATAAAACAGTTATGACTTTCTCTGTAAGTTAAAAAATTGTTCACTAATATTTTATAGTTTTTTCAGGATTAAGGTACAGTTGTGACTTTGACTGAAATTGTGATTTTTTTTTTGAGATAGAGTTTCACTCTTGTTACCCAGGCTGGAGTGCAATGGCGCAATCTCAGCTCACCGCAACCTCTGCCCTCTGGGTTCAGGTAATTCTCCTGCCTCAGCCTCCTGAGTAGCTGGAATTACAGGCACACGCCACCGTGCCCAGCTAATTTTTTGTATTTTTAGTAGAGACGGGGTTTCACCATGTTGACCAGGATGGTCTTGATCTCTTGATCCCGTGATCCACCCGCCTCGGCCTCCCAAAGTGCTGGGATTACAGGCATGAGCCACCGCACCCAGCCCGAAATTGTGATTTTTGACTATGATCACCACTGCATCTTATTAGGTGTTAATTATCATTACATCATTAACCATAACCTCTTATTTGGTGTTGTTATTTTGAAATTATAATTGCAAGTCAGATATAATCTTATAATTACACTGGTGATTAAACACTGATAGAAAATCCAATCAAAGCATGAAACAATATTTTTAGTTACAAGGTTGTTGTAGAATATTAAAATCTAAATGCTCAAGCTACCTAAATATGGTTTCAATGAAAACTGAGTTATTTTTATCTGATTTTCTGTTAAGCAAAATGTGAGAACTTTATTTAAAGATATTTACACAAATATAGTAGACACAGGCTTATTTATATTTTATTAAACATCTACTGAATTTCCATAGAAGCATGTATTTTGAATGTAATTCATTCATTTGGTAAAAGAAATATTTTGAAAGAAACCAGATAATATTAAAAATCTCTCTGTGAGCTCTTACTTGGTAACACTCTTCTATGAATTTTCACAAGTGATATGAACAAAATTCTTTTTTTTTTTTTTGAGACAGAATCTCCCCCGGTGGCCCAGGCTGGAGTGCAGTGGCACAATCCTGGCTTACTGCAACCTCCACCTCCCAGGCTGAAGTGATTCTCCTGCCTCAGCCTCCAGAGTAGCTGGGACTACAGGGGTGTACCACCAGAGCTGGCTAAGCTTTTTGGATTTTTAGTAAAGATGGGGTTTCCCCATGTTAGACAGGCTGGTCTCAAACTCCTGACCTCAGGCAATCCACCTGCCTGGGCCTCCCAAAGTGCTGGGATTACAGGCGTGAGCCACCGCACCAGCTAAAATTCTTTTACACATATATGTTACAAACCTGTGTAACTCCAACTCTCACTTCACGATTAACGGACCCTCCAACTTTTAACATTTCTCCACCGCTCTTTAAGAAACCTGACCCTCCACGTAGAAATCCTGTGGCCATGAGTTCTAAGACTTCATCAAATGTTGCTCGCTTCACATTTTGACGCATTACTTTCAGGAAAAAAAATAAAAGTATAAGTAAATATATTTCTGAGACACTCCAGCTTAATAATTCAAGTAACCATTTGTAAGGATATTTTACTACAATGGGGAAATGGTTTAGTTTTCTTACAACTTATTTCTTAAAATTTTCAATGTACTTGTAAACCCGAATTCAATTCTGAAGAAAAAATGCTTAGAAAAATGGAAAGAGCTAGAAATAAAAGCAATTCAACAGATCTATGTAAAATAGTCTAATAATAGTGGTAATACTATGTGTAACACAATAAGGACTAAGCATACCCACAGCAGATACTACTAACTGATGACAGTTCTCATTCCCTCCTGAGGTAGACACAAAAAACTTTTCTCAACACAGTGCCTTCTATATAGTAGTTACCAATAAATTATTACTGGGAATGTAGCTAGTTGCAGTGGCTCACACCTGTAATCCCTGCACTTTTGGAGGCCAAGGTGGGTAGATCACGTGGTCAGGAGTTTGAGACCAGCCTGGCCAATATGATGAAATCCTGTCTCTACTAAAAATACAAAAATTAGCTGGGCATGGTGGTGCACACTTGTAGTCCCAGCTGCTTAGGAGGTTGAGGCAGAAGAATAGCTTGAAACCTGGAGGTGGGGTTGCAGTGAGCTGATATTGTGCCACTGCACTCCAGCCTGGGTGAGAGGGCAAGACTCTGTCTCAAAAAAAAAAAAAAGTTATTGGGAATGCAACTGAATCGCCATCCTTGGAATAAAGCTTCATATTTTATGAAGTCCTTCCACATACAGTAGCAAATGCAATCCTAACAAAAATTCTGTAGAGGAGGTACAAAGCTCATGGCTAAAGAATGCAAGCTTTGGTATTTCACTGCCCAGGATTTGAATTTCATTTCTGACACAGAACAGTTTTTAGAAAATGAGTTACAGAATCTCTCTAAGCCTCAATTTCCTCATTTATAAAACAGTAATAACAACAGTACATATAATTCACAGGGCTTTGAGGATTAAATTTTGTAATATGCTTAATTCAGTGCCTGGCACATAGCACTTTAAAATATTACATCATTATCATCATCCACTGAAATAATTATCATTAAAGATGAAGAAATCAAAGCTAAAAGAAGTGAAATAGGGTTTCACAGCTAATGAATACAAGAAACAGGACTTGAACCTAAAACACCTGGTTCTCTTTCTACGATGGAGAGGTGGAGTAGAGGTGGGGACAAGACCAAGCATCTGCTCGCAGGCACCCAAGATGTGTCTATGGAACTGTGAGGCAAAGCAAGAGTAATTTGAAAACTCAATGCTGCCTCTGATTCTGTTTATAATGATAATCAAGAAAAATTAAAAATTAATACTGTGGTATAAATGAGGATCTACTCATCAAAGATTGAAAATAAGTAGAAAATAAAGTGCCAGATTCCAGTGCCTTAGACATTACCCAAAATCATTTTATAAATCTTATGTGCTTATATATCCAGCATATATAAGCTGGATATCCTATACATTATCATCACAAAAATGTGACTATATCAAGAAAAATGCCATTTGGGTTATTTCATTTTATAAAAAAGTAGACAACAATATCTAAAAATTTAAATCCATTACAGTGACCTATCTACATGTAATAACTAATTAGGCCTGTTAACGGTCTAAATCAAGGGCAAACAACAATACCTGTTGCCTGTTTTGGCATTAACGCTGTGGCCATGACTGTTCCTAAGAGTTTGGACACTGCCACTCGTACCCCATAATTTGAGTTTTCCAAAGCCTTAAAGCAGAGAGTGGCTATATTTTCCAGTTCAGCAGTCCACATAAATACAGCTTCATTCTGTAGTTCTAGTAGACACTGGAATTAAAAACAAAAAAGTAAATAACATCCTAGAACATCTGCTTCCAGAGATGGAATAGCAAGAACCAGACTCACCGCCTCTTCTGAGATAACCAAAAAACTCAACAAAAAAAATGAAACAACAGTGTTAAAGACACTGGACATCAGACAATGCAGCATCCTGAGGTATCCTTAAGAGATGAAAAAACAAGATGAACCCTACAATTGTCCCAGCCTACTGCCTTGAGAGAGTTTATAGGTATGGAGAAACATGTAACATTAAACCACCACATCAGGAGAGAAGGGTCTCAAATCAATAACCTCAGCTTCAGCCTTAAGAAACTAGATGAAGGAGAGCAAATTCAACACAAAGTAAGCAGAAAAAGGAAATAATAAAGGAAATTAATGACTAGAAAACTAAAAAATAATAGAAATGAAACCAAAGCTGCTTCTTTGAGAAGACTAATAAATTTGATGAAATTTAAATCCTAATTAGTCAGACTAATTAGGAAAAAAAAAACCAACAGTAAAAATATAAATTATCAAAATTAGAAATGAGAGAGGTCAAATCACTACATAGTCAACATATTTTAAAAAGTTAAAGAGAATATGTGAACAACTTTATGCCAGTAAAGTTGACAACTTAAAGGAAATCGACAATTCACTCAAGAAGAAACAGATAACCTGAAGAGCCCAATATTTATGTTAAAATTTGATTCTGTAGTTCAAAATCTTTCTCTAAAAAAAACCCTAAGAGATGGCTATACCAGTGAATTCAACTAAATGTTTAGGTAAGAAATAATGCCAATTCTATACAAACTCTTCCAGAAAGTTGAAGGGAACTTTCCAACTAATACTATAATGCCACTATCACCCTACTGCTGAAACCTGACAAAGACACTACAAGAAAAAGAAACTACATACCCATATCACTCAAGAACACAGATACACATTTCTAAACAAACTTCTAGCAACTCTAATACAATAATATATAATAAGGATAATATTTCATGACCAAGTGAGGTTTATTCTAGGAATGCAATATTGACTAAAATTCTAAAACTAATCAATGTAATTCACCACATTAGGAAACGAAAAAAGAAAAATTGAATCATCATCTCAATAGATGCTAAAAATTATTTGACAGAATACAAATAAAACTGGGGAAACATGAATAAGATAATAAATTATATCAATGTCAACACCCAGGCTAGGCATGGTGGCTCACGCCTGTAATCCTAGCACTTTGGGAGGCCGAGGCAGGTGGATCACATGAGGTCAGGAGTTCGAGACCAGCCTGACCAACATGACGAAACCCTGTCGCTACTAAAAATACAAAAATTAGCTGGGTGTGGTGGCATGTGCCTGTAGTCCCAGCTATTCAGGAAGTTGAGGCAGGAAAATTATTTAAACCTGGGAAGCAAGCTTGCAGTGAGGCAAGACTGCACTCCAGCCTGGGTAACAGAGCAAGACTCCGTTTCAAAGAAAAAAAAAAATCCTGGTTGTTACATTGTACTATACTTCTGGAAGATACTGCCATTAGGGGAAACCGAGTAAAAATTTAGAAAGTCTCCCCGTATAATTCCTTACAATTGCAACTACTTTAAAGTAAAAAGTTAACTAGAAAACAGCAATTACAAAAACAATGTAAGAAAACAAATTTAAAATAAAAGACATTTGACAAAATCCAGCATCTATTCCTGATAAAACCTCTTAAAAAACAAGAAATGGGTGGGGGGGAATAGAGGGGTATCTCCTCAACCTGATAAAAGGCATCTACAAAAAAAAAAGAAAGAAAGAAAGAAAAAAAAACAACAAACCAAAAACCTACAGTTACTATCACACTTAGTGGCAAAAGACTGAATGTTTTCCCCTAGCCAGTACAGTAAGGCAAGAAAAAGAAATAAAAGCCATCATCCAGATTTGAAAAGAAGTGAAATTATCATTATTCATAGATAACGTGACTGTCTATATAAAATATATAATAGAATCTATCAAAAGAAATTGATAGAGCTAATAAGTCAGTTTAGCAAGGTTGGGGGATACAAAAATCAACTATTTTTATACGTCAGTAATGAATAATTAGAAATTATAAAAATTTAAAAAATCAATACCATTTAAAATAGCATTCGAAATGTGAAATACTTAAAAATAAATCTGAGAAAGAATATGCAAAATCTGTACATTGAACACTATAAGATGGTGCTAAGATAAATCAAGGCCCTAAATAAATGGAGAGATACATCATGTTCATAGGGTAGAAGACTTAATATTGTTAGGATGGCAATTCTCTCCAAATTCAATGCAACCTGAATCAAAATCCCAGCATGGTATTTCTGTAGACATTGCTAAACCTAGACTAGGCTAAACAATTTTGAAAAAGAACAAAGTTGGAGAGCTACCACCACCTGATTTCAAGACTTACTATAAAGGTACTATAATGAAGAAAAGTGTTGTTGGCATCAAGATAGACAAATGGATCAATGAAACAGAATAGAGAATCCAACTTATACCTACACATATACACACAACTGATTTTCAACAAAGGATGCAAAGACAGTTTAGTGAAGAAAAGAAATAAAAGCCATCATCCAGATTTTCGACATGGCACTGGAAGACATGGATATCCACGTTAAAAATAATTTCTTGATTCAAACTTTGTACCATATATAAAAACTAACTCAAAATGGATTATACGTCTAAGTATGAAACTACAAAACTTCTAGAAGGAAACATAGGACAAATCCTGGGTTAGGAAATGTTTCCTTAGATATAACACCAAAAGCAAAAAATCCATATAAGAAAAATTGATACGTTGAACGAAATTCAAAATGTCTTTTCCTTACAAGGCACTATTTAGAGAATGAAGAGACAGGCCACCGATTGGGAGAAAATATTTGTGAATCACATATCTGATAAAGGAATATGTAAAGAACTTATAAAACTCTCTCGAAAGTCAATAATTTTAAAACAACCCAATAAAACAGTGGACAAAAGATTGGGCACATCCTTCTCCAAAGAAGATATGGATGGCAAATTGGCACCTGAAAATATGCTTATCATTCGTCATTAGGTCAATGCAAATTAAAGCCACAATGAGATACCTGTATGTATCCATTAGAATGGCTTAAATTAGAAAGAGCTTCGGTAACAAACAATGGTGATGATGTGGAGGAAGTGAAATTCTCATACACTGCTAGTAGAAATGTAAAACAGCACAAGTACTTTGAAAAAGTTTGGTAGTTTTCTGAACATTAAACAAAATCTGCCCTATGAACCAACTACTCCATCCCTAGGTATTTGCCGAAGTGAAATGAAAGCATATGTTCATGTAAAAACTTATATACAGATGTTCACAGTAGTTTTTTTTGTAATAATCAAAACTGGAAACAACTCAAATGTTTGTAACAGATGAGTGAACAAATCAATGCAACATATCCATACAATGAAATTCTACTAAGCAATAAAAAGGAATGCACTATGGATACATATAACAATATAAATGAATTTTAAAATAATTATGCTAAGTGAAAGAAGCCAGAATACACATATACACAAATGTACATGTCATGATGTGATACACACACACACACACTTCTAGAAAATGTAGCTAATCCATTGGAACACAAAACATAATTTAAATTTTTAAAAGAAAAAATCATTGACTGTTTAAGAGCAAGAAGGATAGGAGCAACATTCTAAATTGGTCAAGTACTAACCTTGGCCACTGCACATCGAACAGCCATTGACCTATCAGTCAGGAGAGACCTGGCATTCTTATAAATATCACGATGAGAGGAAGCTGCTGCACCACCCAGTCCACTTAGAACTTTCTGTAGACTCATCAAGATTTCACTTCGCCCTTGGGACTAGACATGCATATAAAACAAAACTGCTTTGTAAAATAAATTTCATATTTCAACAAGAACATACCAAGACAAAAGTTCTTTTGGTCTAATGGTCTTACCTCCAAATTATAAACAGTAAATAATAAAAAGTACAATAAAATTAAATATTCTAGAAAGTACCTGGAAAGAATATTCAATTCAATAATATCTTTCTAAAATATCAGGTTATAAGTAAATACATTCCAATGTTTCTATGACTTACTGAAGTACATACAATATAATGAGAACATGAAGACAGATTCAGAAGCTTCAATATTTCATCTCAAGGATCCAAACTTTTAGAATATAAAATATTAAGTAAAGTTAAGAAATAATATATAAACCATCCAAAAGAGGAAGCAGAAAACATCCAACACATTTTAAAAAAATGTCAGAAACAGAGCAAACCTTCAACTTCTTGTGACTAACTCAAACTCTTATTTCCATATTCTCATAGTGCTCACTCTTATTTCTAATAGTATACACATTGCAGTGTATCTTGATGCTTATTCACACTTAGATCTCTTCCACTAGATTGTAAGTTCTCTGAGGTCGGGACCATCTTTGTATGCTTAATGCTTGACAAATAATATGTCCTCAATTCTTATTTAACAAATGAATAGACAAATAGTTCCCAGAAGAGGTATCCAATTCTAATCCAATGACTGGTATCACTGAACAGGAAAATAATTTAGACACAAAACACATAGGCACAGGGAAAAGGCCATGTGACAAAGGAGGCAGAGATGGGAGAGATGTATCTACAAGCCAAGGAAGATCAAAGATTTCCAGCAACCACTAGGAGTAAGAAGGAAAGGAAGCATTCTTCTTTAGGTCCTTCAGTGGAAACATGGCCTTGCTGACACTTGATCATAGACTTCCAGCTTCCAGAACTGAGACAATAAATTGTTGTTGTTTTAAGCCACCCAGTCTCAGGTAATTTATTACAACAACCAGAAAATTAACATATTAGCTATGGAACCGAAAAAAAAAAAAAAAAAGGAAAGCCAATCCAAAAATACCATACAACTAAATAAAAAATAACAGGTAAACCTACTCATTTGTCAAAGAAAAGGATTCTTTCCCTTCCCCCGGAAATATAAGATAATGTATGTTAAAAGAAGGGACAAGTAATAATTTGAAATTACCTCCTTGCAAAGTAATATGAGTACCACACTGACAGAAAAGAAACAAACATATTTTAGGTGACATCTAACTCTTGTCACAAGCAAACACTCAAATAATATTTGCTGTAAAACTTACCTCTGCACTTTTCAGAGATTTCAATAGATTATTTACTGTTTCTGGAAACGCACTGCCCAACATTCTCCCCATTTTTTCATAAAATGCTCCAACACAAGCCACTGCAGCCCTGTAAGAAGTGCTAGTTTCACTGGTCATTGTTCAGGTTAATGATAAAATTATACTTTTCTCATTTTCAGAAATTAATTTGCATTTGTCTAGGATACTTTTTAATCCTTAATTAATTTCAACTTTCAAAAACAATTGTTTATCCTTCATAACTACAACAAATACTATATTTACACTGTATTCCTAGTAAATACTATAGTTATATTCTCATTAAGAATACAAAAAAATCTATTTATGTACATAATAAATCATATCCATTTTTTGGAAGGAAATCCAACCTTTTTTTTGGAGACAAAGTCTCATTCTGTCACCCAGGCTGGAGTGCAGTGGAGTGATCGTAGCTCACTGCAATCTCCATCTCCTGGGTTCAAGCCATTCTCCTGCCTCAGCCTCCCAAGTAACTGGGATTATAGGCACGCACCATCACGCCCAGCTAATTTTGTATATTTAGTAGAGACAGGGTTTCACCATGTTAGCCAGGCTGATCTCAAACTCCCAACCTAAGGTGATCTGCCTGCCTTGGCCTCTCAAAGTGTTGGGATTACAGGCATGAGCTACCGCACCCAGCCCCCAAGCTTTTCTTTTATGAAGACGTTCCAAATTATGTCAATCCTCAACAATTCCTTTCTTCTTTCATTATATATAACAATGTCAATCACTCGTTATGACAAAATTATATCATTTACTGTGTTGTGATCTGACCATTTTATGTCTCTATCTTGTTCTGCCAGCGGAAATGTAAACTTCAGGAACTGTGAGCAATGCAAAAGTACATCTCATACATCTGCATTGCTCACACTATCTGCCTCTTAATTTACAACTAATACTATGCTATTATTTGTAAACCTGTAAAATTTAATCTAAATTACATTAACAGAACCCTTGGAAGTATAAAGTAATAGAAGCACATTTCCTTTTTTTTAAATTTATTTATTATACTTTAAGTTCTGGGGTACATGTGCAGATCGTGCAGGTTTGTTACATAGGTGTACATATGCCATGGTGGTGGTTTGCTGCATCTATCACCCCATCATCTACATTAGGTATTTCTCCTAATGCTATCTCTCCCCAATCTCCCCATTCCCTGCTATTCCTCCCATAGCCCCCAGCCCCCAGGCCCTGGTGTGTGATGTTCCCCTCCTGTCTCCGTGTGTTCTCATTGTTCAACACCCACTTATGAGTGAGAACATGTGGTGTTTGGTTTTCTGTTCTTGTGTCAGTTTGCTGACATGATGGTTTCCAGTTTCATCCATGCCCCTGCAAAGAACATGAACTCATCCTTTTTTTATGGCTACATAGTATTCCATGGTGTTTACATGCCACATCTTCTTTATCCGGTCTATCTTTGATAGGCATTTGGGTTGGTTCCAAGTCTTTGCTATTGTGAACAGTGCTGCAAAAAACATACATGTGCACGTGTCTTTATAATAGAATGATTTATAATCCTTTGGATTATAAATGCCCAGTAATGGGATTGCTGGGTGATCCCACTGTCACTCACGTCAATAGTAAGTGAATAGCTGTAGGTATAGCTTAAAGGCAAAAGCAGGACATGGTAGTTAAGAGCAGATGCTTTGGAGTCTGGCAGATCTGTGCCTAAATCCTGGAAACCACAATCTAACAGCTATGTGTAGTTGGATCTTGGGAGCAGGCAGGTGGTCTACCATAAGGCAAATCACTCTCGCTCCAAAAAATAAAAATAAATAAAAGCTACATGATCTGAGCAATTTTCAGGTAAGAGAGGGGAACTAAATTTAGCTCACAATCATAACACATAACAGCAGAATCAGGGAATCAACTTTCACTGCTTCAACTCCAAATCTCATGCTTTTTGATACCCTGTAGGCTGGTAAGTTAAAAATGACTGATATCACATGCCAGAACACATTAGAGATTTCCTGAACAGGACCCATGAATTCCCTGGAAATACACATGAAGGTATAATCAATTCTACTTAACCAGAACTATAAAATTATGTGTATATTTGCTCAGTGGCAGTGAACTGAATCATCAAAGTATTAAATAGCTTCAAACTTCAAAATAAACTAGAAAGTACCAGTACTGCCTATTCTCCTCTATAACTTTTGAAGTCTACAACTATCCTAAACAAAACACAAAACCTAACTACAAAAAAAGAAAAAAAAAACCTAACTACAATGTATCCAGGTAGTTACCTAGTGATTCCAGGTAACTACCTAAAGCAGACCTAAAAACTAGCATCCAGGTTCTGAATAATTTTTCCATTTTCTCTGTAAGCTATCACACTGACCACAGACCCTTGAATGCTGACGTTCTAGAGTTGTATCCTTAGCTATCTTCTCTTCTCAAATATACTCCTCCTCCTCAGTAACTTTACTCATATCAAAGGATTCAGCCTATTCACCAAAACTACATTCCAAACAAATCTCTAAAATCCCAACTAGAATTTCCAACTACTTATTATACACTGTCATTTGGACCATTTATATTCCAGAATCAGCATGCCTAAAACTGACCTCATTATCTTCCCATCACAACTGGACCCACTTAGAGCTTTCATTGTTAGTAGCATGTCTCAGGTTCCACCTACCTGGGGGATTTTATGGTCCATAGTCTCCGACTAAGTTTCCTTGAAAGAAAAAAGAAAATTTCAAGGGTCCCTGTTGAAGTAAGTACTTACAATTTTGTTGGTAAGTAGGCCGCAGTGTCATCTTTATTTCTGATAATGTCATTGCATTTATCGAGTGTCTGAAAGACCGTAAAAGTATCCCCAATGCTATAAAGGGCTGCAAGATTTTTAGCTAACAATTTTCGTGTAGGTGGTCCAGGTGAGCTACTTATTAATCCAGTTAATTGTTCGACAAGTTTTTTCTGTTTTTCCTTTACATCTGTCTGTTACAAAAAATTTTTTAAAAGAACATTATTAAAAAAATATTTGTTACCTTTTAAACAGAATTAAAGTACTTAATACTTAAGGCACTCTAATAATTAAAAATCTATATTACATTAAACATAAACCATGAGAATTTTAAAGATAAGGAAAAGTTCAGTAAGAAATGAGCCATTCTTAGCTGGGCATGGTGGCTCATGCCTATAATCCCAGCACTTTATGAGGCTGAGGCGGGCAGATCACAAGGTCAGGAGGTCAAGACCATCCTGGACAACATGTGAAACCCCGTCTCTATTAAAAATACAAAAATTAGTTGGGTGTGGTGGCGCACGCCTGTAGTCCCAACTACTTGGGAGGCTGAGGCAGAAGAATCACTTGAACCCGGGAGGTGAAGGTTGCAGTGAGCCAAGATTGTGCCACTGCACTCCAGCCTGGTGACAGAGCAAAACTCCATCTCAAAAAAAAAAAGAGCCATTTTTTTTCCTATATTAAATATTCTCCTTCATTCTCCTCCAAAGCTAAAAGGTTAGGTCTAATAAAAGTGAAGACTGATTCAAAAAGTTACAAGATTAACTTACTAAGAAATAAACCAACAATCGAAGGATGCAAAATACTGGATATATTGGATGTATGGATAACTGATGTTGTAGAGCTCAGATAGGTTTCCCATGTAAAAGCAAAGTCAGTAGTTCATAAAGTTAGGTCAGCAAATGAAACCAAAAGAAACTCTGAAGAGCCCTAGGCAACAGGAAAAAAAGAATGCCCAGCTCTACCCATAATCAATACCTATAATTCATTCATTTATGCAAATAATATTTATTATGTATTTCATGTATGCCATGTAGTAAGGTGCAACAGAGAACAAAATAGACAAAAAAAGTCCCTGCCCTCATGAAGTTCACATTCTGGTGGGAAGGGACAGAGTTTACCAAACAAACAAATGAATAGTATGGGTGCTTACTATTTTATGTGGATTAATTAGAAAAGGCCTCTCTCTGAAAAGAAGGGAAGGGGTGAGCTATGCAGATACCTAGGGGAAGAACATTCCAGGCCAAAAGAACAAGTGTAAAAGGCATTGAGGATGAAGCATGCTTAGCGTCCTTGAAGACAGCAAGAAGGCCAGTTTGGCTGGAGCAGAGTAAGAGAGAGAAAACTTTGTATGTTACTCTGAGTAAGAGTTTGAAGCAGAGGAGGGTCGTGATCTAAATGTTTCAACAGGGTCACTCTGACTTCTAAGAATACTCTATAAGGTGCATAAATGGAAAGCATCATGAGCAAATAGGAAGCAGATGCAATAATCCAGATGAGAGATGATGGTGGTAACTGTGGAGATGATAAGTAAATAAACTCTGGATATATTTGTGGATGAAACCATAGGATTTGCAGGTGAATAAATTGAGAAGTTTGAGAAAAAGAGGGAAGTCAAAAATGGCTCTATGGTTTTCACCCTGAGCAGCTAGGAGGATGAAATGGTCATTTCCTGAGATAGAGAACACAGGAGAAAGAGCAGGTTTGGGAGGAGAAATGAAGAATTTGGTTTTGGTATGTTAACTCTGGGAGGCCACTTAGATAAGAAAGAGGTGGAGTAAACATTATCCTGGGAATCATTATTATATAGATGATAGTAAAAATCATACAATGAGATGATATCACTGAAGGAATATGTACAGATTTTTTTAAAATGCGCTGAACTGAGGGAGAGTTAAAAAAAAAAAAAGTAGCAGTTAGTGAAGTGGGAGAGGAACTAAAACCTAACAGTGTCTTGGGAAGCCACAAACAGGAAGAAAACTTCACAGAAACTGTGCAAAGCAATAACAATCTTATTTTTTAATTTGAGTGGAGATGTACAGATATTTATATTATTATGCTTCGTAACTTAGAAATGTTTTATATACTCTTGTATTTATCAATTTTGCAACAAAATTAAAAATGTTTAAAGTGTTTCAAGGTGAAAGATGGAGATGGATCAAGTAAGACAGAATACTGATCACTGTTTTGGGTAATCTGTAATCAGTGATGGCTGGACAAGAGCTGTTTTAGTGGAGTGGAAGTAACAAAAGCCCAGTTGCAGGGGATTTAAGAGAAAACAGAACCTTTTAGTTAAAGATTAAGAGTGAATCTATGCATTAACTGTTTCTATAGAAACTCCATTAAAACCATACTAAAGGGTAACAACAACAACAACAAAGCACAAATCCAAAGAGTTTAAAAAAAAAAAAAAAAAAAAAAAACAGGAAAAAGAATCAACACGATATTTGGAAAACAAGTGTTTCCAACAGGGAAAGCTGAGAAATTACCTACTTTACAACACAGGACCCCCTAAGAAATCATGGGGTTTTTGTTAGGCCCTAGGTGCTTTGGAGGTGGGAGTGAAGTTGTACCCTGAGATAGAGGGAATGGTTGAGAGTCTAAGAAACAGTCAGACTCCTCTCCTCCATTCTGGAAGAAGACTGAAAGCATACTTTCTGGGAAGAGTGAAATATTGTATATCTGGACTAGGAGAGCCCAGGCACGGTTGCGGTCTGGGGAAACAGCACTGAAAATGGGGAGATGCAGTGAAAGTTCACATACTGAATGTTAAAGCCCCCAGTCTTCTGCCACAATTCCGAGAATGTAGGCAGCTAGCCATATACTCTTCAGACACAAAAGCAGAAAAGTATCTTCTGGGGAATGACTAGCCTGCAGAAAGCTAAAATACTAAGGTCAGGAACCAGCCCCGCCTACAGTGATGTCCAGTTTAAAAGACTAGCTCTGCCGAAGAAAGTTTTTACTACTCATTTTTAAATTTGAGCAGGCAGCCAAAGATCATCAGACATTTGAGGAAAGCATCTACATTTTTTTTTTTAACTTTTTTGAGATGGATCTCGCTCTGTCACCAGGCTGGAGTGCAGTGGCACAATTTTGGCTCACTGCAACCTCCACCTCCTGGGTTCAAGCAATTCTCTCACCTCAGCCTTCTTAGTAGCTGGGACTATGGGCCTTCTCAACCACGCTCAGCTAGTATTTGTATTTTCAGTAGAGAGGGGGTTTCACCATGTTGGCCAGGACGTTCTAGATCTCTTGACCTTGTGATTTGCCTGCCTCAGCCTCCCAAAGTGCTGGGATTACAGGTGTGGTAAAGGCCACCATGCCTGGCCTTTTTTTTTTTTTGGAGGGAGTTTCACTATTGTTGCCCAGGCTGGCGGGCAACAGCACTATCTAGGCTCCCTGCAACTTCCATCTCCCAGGTTCAAGCGATTCTCTTGCCACAGCCCTCCAAGTTGCTGGTATTACAGGCACCACCCACCACACCTGGCTAATTTTTGTATTTTTAGTAGAGACGAGGTTTCACTATGTCGACCAGGCTGGTCTCGAACTCCTGACCTAAGGTGATCCGCCCACCTCAGCCTCCCAAAGAGCTGGCATTACAGGCATGAACTACTACGCCTGGCTGCAACTACATTTAAAGACATAAATATAAAAGACACAGACAATAAAAA
Source organism: Callithrix jacchus (assembly GCF_049354715.1). Lineage (NCBI taxonomy): Eukaryota > Metazoa > Chordata > Mammalia > Primates > Cebidae > Callithrix > Callithrix jacchus. The sequence continues at coordinate 77,897,132 of NC_133515.1, read as the reverse complement.
GCAAGCTGAATCAAGGTTATGCAGGAAGAAAACAAGAAAGTCTGTTATTAACTCCTCAGAGAGATAAGTGAAGATACTGGGATTGTTAGGCAGCACAGAGAGAACACTTGCAATTGGTGATGATAAATTTAAAGTGATACATCACATAGTCACGTTTTTCTCAGTTACAATGAGCTACCCAGGTAGAGACATAAAGTAGACAGGCAATGAGCTGCATTTAAAGGAAGCTTGAGTTTTGCCACTAAATAGAATAGACTAGCAGTTCCCATTAGCGTAATATTCTCAAGTTTCGTAAGTTACCCACAAACCTTCCAAAACATAACCTGTGTTTTCTTACGAACCATGAACATATAATCTCTTTACGTTAATGCAACTGGGAAAAAAAAAGCAATACCATACCTTGTTGGCAGCAACCAAGACTTTGTCAAGAAATCGCAACCATTCAAATATAAAAACTGGTCTTTTTGCTTCCGTGATTTGAGCCAAAGCTTCTTCATTTAGCAATAAACTGTGGGCCAACTCCATTACTGAAGTTTTAAATTCACACCTTAAATTAACGGAGTAAAAAATAAGTATTTTTTAATGTCAAAAGTCAAGCTTAATGAATATATCCACTAAGAAAGGTATTACTCTCTCATTTCACTTGGGGAAAAACACAACTTCTTTGAGGCAAAACCGGAGAACATACTTTTTTGCTAACAAAAACAAAAGAAAACTGCTTGAAAGGAAGAATGAATCATGAGGTGAAAGGAAAATTAAATATTGCAATAAAAAGGCATTATTCCAGAAGAAATATGCCCAGCAACACATATGTCAATTACCCGTTCTATAAAGGAGAAAACTGAGGCACTAAGATCAAACACCCTGGTCGGGCCTGACAACCATCCTCCTTTTTTCTGGTCCACTGCTCGGTATATCGCACCTTTACCCACCCGCGCGGCACCTGATCAGGGGGACCGAGGTCAAAACACCCAGCACAGACATCCCGAACCGCAGGTCTCCAAGACTCTTCCTACTGGGATGAGTGGGGCGGCCAGGACCCGGCGGCCGAAGCGTCAGTGACAACACCTGGCAGTCTGGGAACGCGCGCTCGGGATCTGGCTTCACCCGGCTACTCCAAGAGCCGCAGCACCGGAGCGGGGTAAACGTAAGAGGCCGCCGCAAGCCTCCGTAGGGTTCCGCAGTCTGTCAATAGCAAGAGACGGCGGCTCGGAACCGAGAACGGAGCCAGAAAAGCGAAAATGTTCATTACGAACTCAAATTTCCTCCCCACCCCTCTGAAAATGTAGGTGGGACAGGAGTGCATGCGTGTCACCGTGCATGCTTCGGTCTCACCTCCTAGTCTGGAAGAGCCGATCAGCTGAGCCCGCGGAGCAAGGACAGCCACCAGGAGACCCGGATGCCCCACCTCCCGCACTCCGGCCGACAGGAAACAAGGAAAGAGCGCGTGCGCAGAAAGCTGGTCTTGCGCAAGCGCAGTCACCACGTCCTCCTAGCCCAGTCGACCCGGTTTCCAATTCAGTCTGCGCTCGGAAACTGGTGGGAGGCGAGGCCCGGAAGTCCGACGCTTGTCCTTGGACGCCTGCGCAGCGCGCGCTCCCGGGAGCTGAACCAGGGTGAGCACAGAGCTATCAGGTAAGGGTCTGGGGACAGCCGCTGGAATGATAAAAGGCAGTGTGCGTTGGCTGTGACTACCCTGTGACACTGTCAGCCACTTTTCCATCCGTGGATGATTGCGTTTGTGGGACGTTTGCAGCCAGGAGGAACGCGTGAGGGAAATCAGCGGTTCCTGAGCGGAGTGTTGAGAGTGAGACGTTTCTTGTCACATTTCTACTGTAGATCTAAATACTTAGTCCATCTCTCCACTTATATATATGTAATGGGACTCTCAATATGTCTGAAACAGCACTCATGTTTCCCTACTACCCCCGCTAAAAATACAAAAACAAACCTACTCCTACAGTCTTCCCACTTCCCCAAAAATGTTAACTCCATTCTTCCATGTATTCAGGGCAAAAATTTAGCATTATCTTGACATCGTTCTTTACATACTACCTACAACATCAGCAAGCCCTGTAAGCTCTACCTTCAAGTACACCCCAAATGCGACCACTTCCATTGCTATCACTCTGGTCCAAGCCTCCGTCATCTCTGCCAGGATACCGCCTGTGAAGTTTATGCTTCATGTTTGATGGAAATGGATAATGCTAAAGTATATTTTACCGATAGAAAGAGAGCTTTAAAAGCAACCTGTAACTCCATTCAGATGTGCCTGGCACTTTAAAGTTAAATAGGTCTCTTAAAAACAATGTAATCCTATTTGCCGTAGCAAGACACTATGACTCGGATCCTTTGTGGTTTTGAAATGGTCATTTAGCCATACTGAGCCTTCATTTCTCCAGTAGGAAAAACTATTCCTACCTTGTAGAGTTGTTAGTGGTGGTTAAATGTAATAAAAATGTGTGATATACCGGGAGTTAAACCATTATGTTTGACTCACAATAATGTATTAAGCTATACATTTGTCTTATGTGTTTTCTGCACTTAGACTTATTTAAAAAGTGTTTTAAAATGACATGTTGACAGGAGAAAGTTACTACAAAATCACAAATATTAAAGACCCTTCTTATCCTCATTGTAGCTAAACAGTTATTAAGAATTTATATTTGAGATGCAGTGGTAGGGAGGGAGGATATAGGGGACCTGTCTTTGTGTTTAACACAAGATATACACTATCTAGTTGAGACGATAAACATGAAAAATATTAAAAATCAGGCCAGGTTTGGTGGCTCATGCCTGTAATCGCAGCACTTTGGGCGACTAAGTGAGACAGGTGGATCACTTGAGGCCAAGAGTTTGAGACCAGCCTGGCCAACATGGCGAAACCCTGTCTCTACTAAAAACACAAAAATTAGCTGGGTGTGGTGGTGCATGTCTGTAATCCCAGCTACTCGGAGGCTGAGGCACAAGAATTGCTTGAACTCGGGCAGAGGTTGCAGTGAGCTGAGATCACGCCACTGCACTCCAGTCTGGGCAACAGAGTGAGACTCTGTTCCCCCCCTCCAAAATTAAAAATTAGTACAATAATTCTTTTTTCATCCAGTGTAACTGTCTAGACTCTTGGTTGCAGTTGGCAGAACCGCTACTTAAGCAAGCTTAAGTAATGCAGAAATGTTATTAGTCTGTGCAATGGGGTAGAATGCTTAGTTGCAGCATCAAAGAATCCACAGCCTTAGAAACTAGGCTCATTTTCTCTACCTAGGTTCATTCCTCAGACAAGTTCCCTTCATATGGTCAAGAAGATGGTCGTCCACAGCCCAGCTTTACATACTCCCAGTTCAGAAACACCCATGAAGAACTTCTTTCCCACACAACCCATATATCATATCATGTATGGAAAGAGATGGTTATTTGCCTGGTTGGGTTTTACCCTCCCCTGTTGCTGGACATTGGGTACTATAATTGACAATCTTTGTGCCCAAGGGAATATGGGATACTGACATTGCCACCCTCCAGTAGAACCACATGAAGGGCAGAGGGTTGGGTTCCCAAAGGAAAAGATGGTAGGCAGGAAAAAACAGTATATGTGCACCACAAGTGACTATACTTTTGTCTTCAGTAACTGAACTGGCAACATTGACATTGCCTGAGAACCTGTTAGAAATGCAGAACCTCAGGTTCCAGCCCCAGAATCAGATTCTGCATTTTAAGAAGATCTCGGTGCAATTTGTATACACAATAAAGTTTGAGAAATACTTTTCTAGATAATTACCTTAACCTTTAAAGACCGATAATTACATGGTTTTAACTATTTTGGATAGAAACTGTCCCTCAAAATATTTCCATATAAGTGAGGTGTTAAGTATATCAAGTTCCAAGTGAGCAGCTTGAACATAAAGTACTGTAGAGAAAGGCCTGGAGTGGTTAGGACAGGTTTCTGAAAGGAGAGTAGCCTTGGCCTACAGGGAAGAAATATCTGCACTGAGTTCAGAGGGCAGTGAGAAGTCATGTGGCTTCAATAATGAATCCTTAGGGACAGTTGTGTTAGATTATGAAGGACAACAACTCATGCTTTGCAAAAGTGACTGGTCCCCCACTGCCTACAGGGTTAGGTTTAATGAAGGATTTGAAACAGGCTAGTAACCTGACCTGACTTGTATTTAAAAACAAATGAGCAAATAAACAAAAAAATATCTGGATGGGGTCCAGAGGACGGATTGGAAGAGGAGAAGCCAAAGGCAAGGAGACCAACTAAGAAACTGGTTAAGAAGCTGTTGTAGGCCGGGTGTGGTGGCTCACGTCTGTAATCCCAACGCTTTGGGAGGCTGAGGTGGGTGGATCACTTGAGGTCAGGAGTTCGAGACCAGTCTGGCCAGCATGGTGAAACCCCATCTTAAAAAAAAAAAAAAGGAAGAAGAAGAAGCTGTTGTAATAGTTCAGGTGAGAAAAAAAAGTACCTGAGCTAAAATAGTGGTCAAAAAGTGAAGAAAAAATGTCTGTGAGGAGTTTTATGGAGGAAGACTTGACAGAGGTTCATAAGAGGTCAGGAAGAAGGAGATAATGATGACATTATTATGGAAATACAGGGGATGTAGAAGGCTGGGTAAGGGGCAAGGAAGTGAGTTGTTTAGATTGTTGAGTTTGAAATGTCCACTGATAAAGATGTCCAAAGGGCACTTGAATGTGTAGTAGAGCTCTAGAGACAGCTTATGACTGCAGATACAAAAATGTTTATTTCCATATTGGTAAACTTAAAAAAAAAAGTAATTATTACTTTATTTGTAGATACTATAGCCATATGAAGTTGAACATGGCAGAAGAAGAGGACTATATGTCTGATTCCTTCATTAACGTCCAGTAAGTAAATGTGCACACCCAATGTAATGATATGTATAAGATATGTAGATTATTAAGCAATGACATTTATTCTATTTCATTTTATTTTTTTGAGGCAGGGTCTCACTCTGTCAGCCAGGCTGGATGCAATGGCGCAATCACAGCTCACTGCAGCCTCAAACTCTCTAGGCTCACGAGATTTTCCCATCTCAGCCTCCCAGATAGTTGGGACTGCAGGCCTGCACCATCATGCCCAGCTAATTCTTCTTTTTTATTATTTGTAGAGACAAGGTCTTGCTATGTTGCCAAGGTTGGTCTCCAACTCCTGGGCTCAAGTGATCCTCCGGCTTTGGCCTCCCAAAGTGCTAGGATTACAGGTTTGAGCCACTTTGCTCAGCCTGACAATGATTTTAAATGTGAAGTTGGAAAGTCAGTCTTCTTGCTTTATAGAAATACCTCCTATATCTCCATACAAAGATACTCGGAGCCACTTCCTCCTTTTAATGCTAACCATTTTACTTTTTATTGCCTTCTTCCAAGGAAATTTACTCCTTTTCCTTTATTTATCTTATTGTCTCTTCTAGCTACTATTCAACTTTGTTCTTTATTATTGCCAACATCCTAGAAAAATAGTAAGTCTAAACCTACTATATCTGATTTCTTCAACTTTGTGCTTTATTTTCCTACAGTCTGGCACCTGCCTTCATCATTTCTACTAAAACAGCCATTCTTGGAGGTCACTTGATTATGCTCTAATATCATAATAACAAAGATGATCATAAAGGCAGTGCCGAAATATTAACTCTTGTCAGGTGAATAAGGGACAGAGTTACAAAAAAACTTGGCTGGGTATGGTGGCTCACGCCTGTAATACCAGCACTTTGGGAGGCCAAGGCAGGTGGATCACCTGGGGTCAGGAGGTGAGACCAGCCTGGCCAACATGGCAAAACCCTGTCTCTACTAAAAATACAAAAAATAGCCAGAACGCAGCGGGCACCTGTAATCCCAGTTACTCGGGAGGCTGAGGCAGGAGAATCAGTTGAGCCCAGGAGGTGGAGGTTGCAGTGAGCTGAGATCATGCTATTGCACTCCAGCCTGGGCAACAAGAGCAAAACTCTATCTCAAAGAGAGAGAGAGAGAGAGAGAGAGAGGAGAGGGAGAGAGAGAGAGAGGAGAGGGGGAGAGAGAGAGAGAGAGAGAGAGAGAGAGAGAGAGAACTTCATGGATTCATCTAAAATGACCTTTTCCCTTATGCAGAGAAGATATCAGACCAGGATTGCCAATGCTAAGGCAAATCCGAGAAGCCCGTCGAAAAGAAGAAAAGCAACAGGAAGCTAATTTGAAAAACAGGCAGAAGAGTTTAAAAGAAGAAGAACAAGAAAGACGTGACATTGGGTTGAAGAATGCACTAGGCTGTGAAAACAAAGGGTTTGCCTTGCTCCAAAAGATGGGATACAGAAGTGGACAGGCACTTGGCAAGAGTGGTAAGTCACATGGGGAAATAGGTATTTCTTACCACCCAATTGTGACTTATGGATGAGGACCAAAGCTGATGCTTTAATCTTTATCTACACAGAAATTAAAACAACTTAGGCTTTTTACTCTCTTACGTATTAACAAGCCTTGTGGAGAACTTTCATATTCCCATATCCATTTTAGATACCACATGTGCCATCATGAGCTGCTTATCAACCCAGCTTAGCCTTGAAGGCACTAACAACCTGGATGGATGTAGCTTACAACGGAAGCAGCAAAGAATAGTGTTAAGTGATGGGTTGAGAAGTGCAATGGGTAAAGACATTGAAACAACACTGAGGATGATGGCAAGACTTTCCCTGCTTGCTCTATACCTGTGGCAGCCACCTGAGCGACCATCCAGTTGGAGAGGTTCAATTCTCACCTCTCTTTTAGGAAGTGAAACTGCTTATTAAGATAGAGAGGCTGTATATTTATAGTAACTCCTGTCAACAGTTTTTCTTCCCTTTATTGTAATTGCTTCGCTTTCACTTAAGGCTGTCACTCTCTTGCACCAATAATATCAGTGTTGTTCCTTCTTAAAACTCCACCTTCAGGTGGCATAGGAAACTGTGATTTAGCCTTTTTGAAGACTAGGTATTTGAAAACAAGTGAAGTAATTGATTATATGTAGAATACTGATGTTCAGATTTCAGTTTTGAATATCATTGAAACAGGAGGGATATGTATGAGCATTGTAAAGTTGTATACTTACAGTGTCCTGTAGTTTGAGGAAAATTTTCTAAAGCAGTTTGTATTTCATTCTCCTTTAGGGGGTGGTATTGTTGAACCGATTCCTCTCAATATCAAAACAGGTATGTCACTATTTTGGAGCATATTTGCCAGTAATAATGTATGCTTAGATCTACCACATATATTTGCTCAATAAATACTTTTTTTAATGATGGTACTGTTACAGTTCTTATCATAGGAAGCCCTAAGTAAAATTTTGTTAAACCTCTAAGCCTCCTCAACCAGAAAAAAAAATAAGTTTTAATGAGTATAAAATAAAATGTAAACCACACAAATGTGGGAAGGACAAATCATAACCATTGAACATGCAATACTGCTTTTCTCCATTGAAATATCTTAAAAGTGTTTTGTTTTGGGAGGCCAATGCAGAAGGATTGCTTAAAGCCAGGAGTTTGAGACCAGCGTGGGCAACACAGCAAGACCTCATTTCTACAAAACATTTTTAAAATTGGATGGGTGTAGGCCGGGCGCGGTGGCTCAAGCCTGTAATCCCAGCACTTTGGGAGGCCGAGGCGGGTGGATCACGAGGTCAGCAGATCGAGACCATCCTGGTCAACATGGTGAAACCCCGTCTCTACTAAAAATTACAAAAAATTAGCTGGGCACGGTGGCACGTGCCTGTAATCCCAGCTACTCAGGAGGCTGAGGCAGGAGAATTGCCTGAACCCAGGGGGTGGAGGTTGTGGTGAGCCGAGATTGCGCCATTGCACTCCAGCCTGGGTAACAAGAGCGAAACTCTGTCTCAAAAAAAAAAAAAAAAAATTGGATGGGTGTAGTGGCATGCATCTATAGTCCTATCTTCTTAGGAGGCTCAGGATGATTCCTGAAGCCAACAAGTTCAAGGTTACAGTGAACCATAGTTTTGTCACTGCATACCAGCCTATGTTAAAAAGAAAGAAAGAAAGAAAAGAAAAGTTTTCTGAGACAGATTTATCCATCAAATGTTTTGCTTAATACGTTGGATGATTTCAAGAGAAAAAGATGTATTTTATTAATCATATTTAAATAAAAGTATAACAGCTAATACCATTTTTCTGATTTGAAAAGTTGTGTATAGTATTACTATCTTATAAGATAAGATTAGTAACCTTTGTAAAAATCAGATTATGTGTTTGGGCTTAAAAAAAAAACCCTAATGTTTTCTCCTATTAGTGTATTCAAATGATTTGTGAGTGATAGTACTCAAATGAGAATTGCATTTAATTTGTACATAGTTAAATTGTCATGTTTTGAAGCAAAAGTCAGTATGTTTCTCATCAGAATTTTCTGTTTGAATAGGGAAAAGTGGCATTGGTCACGAGGCATTATTAAAACGGAAAGCAGAGGAAAAATTAGAAAGCTACAGAAAAAAGATTCACATGAAAAACCAAGCTGAAGAAAAAGCTGCAGAACAGTTTCGGTAAAACTGTATTTTATAACTGATTTTGGTTTTATTTCCTTTGTTGTGGTACGTTCTCTGGTACTTGGGATAAAATGGTTAAAGATAATCTAGACCTTTAGTGTATAATTTTTTCTTTCAATTAGACTGCGACTTAAAAATAAGCAAGATGAAATGAAGCTAGAAGGAGATCTCAGAAGAAGCCAGCGAGCCTGTCAACAATTGGATACCCAGAAAGTAAGCCTTTTACCAGCTTTCTGTTTAGTAAGGTGTTTTAGCACCCACTGTGAGTTCCCATGTATTTTTATATTAAAAATAAAAAACCAAAAAACTAAGAACTTGAAGCCTGGCTTATCTACTCATTAAAGCTTTCATGTAATGTGCACTTCTGAACTGTGATAACTGATATAAAAATGGCTTATTTACTATAGTAACCTGAGTTGTCTATGAAACCCTGGGTTTTAGAGTAAAACAAAATGGTTTAAATAAAATTTTACATTTAATTGTTCTCTGCTTATTTGAATATCAACTACAACTAGTATGTGCAGAAATTCTATTCTTTATAATATTTGATTAACAAGAATAGCCTATTTATAGTTCCTGTTCAGTATCTAATATGTGTCTTAACTATTAAAATCAGGTGGGCCTGGCGTAATGGCTCAAGCCCATAATCCAAGCACTTTGGGAGGCAAAGGCAGGATGATTGTTTCAGCCTAGGAGTTCGAAACCAGCCTGGATAACATGGCAAGACTCCATCTCTACAAAAAATTTTAAAATTAGCTAGGTGTAGTGGCACACACCTGTAGTCCCACTACTCAGGAGGCTGAAGTGGGAGAATCACTTGAGCCCAGAAGGTTGAGGGCTGCATTGCACCATGTTCGTGCCACTGCACTGCAGCCTAGGTAACAGAGTGAGACCCTGTCTCAAAAATAAAGTCAAGGTGGAATGCTATCTGGTTCAAATTCGAATGGTTTTTAAAAAATTCTATTTCTGGCTGGGCATGGTGGCTCCTGTCTGTAATCTCAGCACTTTGTGAGGACAAGGTGGTAGGATTGCTTGAGTCCAGGAGTTTGTGACCAGCCTGGACAACATAGCAAGTCCCCATCTACCAAAAAAAAAAAAAAAAAAAAACAAATTAAATAAGTAAATAAATTCTATCTTTGCTTTTGTCTTAGGGGTTCAAGTACTATAAAAATAAAATGACTTCATTTGAAGTCTCAAAAAGGTTTGTAAAGTTTCCCTCATATATAGATCACTGGAAGCAATCTCTTACTTTCCTGTTCTTACGTATTACTTTACTTTGAATGTATTTCATGGCACTTAGGATTTTGTGGCATGTATGTATTATTTTGTACCCATAGCCTATCTTTCCTGCTAGACTGTCAGGAGGAACTTAGAGATAATTGAACACTTCTAATTAGACTTTGCATCCCCATAGTTCACGGTGCAATGTTTTTACTTTTATTTTATTTTATTTTATTTTTTGAGATGGAGTCTTGCTCTGTTACCAGGCTGGTGTGCAGTGCTGTGATCTCAGCTCACTGCAAACCACTGCCTCCTGGGTTCAAGCAATTCTCTCGCCTCAGCCTTCTGAGTAGCTGGGACTACAGGCACATGCCACCACGCCCAGCTAATTATTGTATTTTTAGTAGAGACAGTGTGGGTTTCACCATGTTGGCCAGGATGGTCTCAATCTCTCTCTCTCTTTTTTTTTTTTAAAGATGGGGTTGTACCATGATGGCCAAGCTGGTCTTGAACTCCTGACCTCAGGTGATGCACCCACCTCAGCCTCCCAAAGTGCTAGGATTATAGGCATGAGCCACCACGCCCAGCCAGTCTCGATCTCTTGACCTCATGATCTGCCTGCCTAGGCCTCCAAAAGTGCTGGGATTATAGGTGTGAGCCACCAAGCCCGGCCAATGTTCTTACTCTTAAAGCCACACTCAGTGAATTCGTATGGAAAGAATGAATTCATGTTGACAGGAACATATTTGTCATGCTCTTATGTTTAGTATGTTTAATTGACAATAACTGTATTTTCAGAATATTCAGGTTCCCAGGGAAGCATGGTACTGGTTGAGGATTGAAGAGGAGACTGAAGAAGATGAAGAAGAAAAAGAAGAGGATGAAGATGAATATAAGAGTGAAGATTTAAGTGTATGCTTTGGCACCATTTCCTTCATCGGGTGTCTCAGCCTTGCCACTATTAACACTTTGAGCTGTGGTAATCTGTTGTTAAAGGGAGCTCTCCTGTGCATTGTAAGATGTTTAGCAGCATCTCTGGCCTTTGCCCACCAGAAACCTGTTGCACTTTTGCTTATGACAACCAAAACTCTCTCCAGATATTACTAAATGTCCCCTGAGCAGAAAACCCCTGGTTGAGAGGTACTGCATTGCAGGATTATTTTATTAACCACAAATCAAAACTTACATATAAAATTTCCCTTTAGCTTCCATTTGTCCTCTCATCTCAGCTTCAGTTTGGTTGATGAATTAGCAACAAATGTAAATTATTTTAATTTATACTTTATTTCCTGCAAAACTTCTAGAAGTGATTCTAATAGGTACTTTTCTTTCTTGCTCATAAACAACAAAAAAACACAATCAAAAGGAACTGGAAGCCGGGCGTGGTGGCTTATAATTGGCTTATAATCCCAATACTTTGAGATACCAAGGCCTGTGGATCACTTGAGGTCAGCAGTTCAAGACCAGCCTGGCCAACATGGTGGTGTATTTTAGTCTCTACTAAAAATACCAAAATCAGCCAGACATGATGGCAGGCATCCAGTAATCCCAGCTACTTGGGAGGCTGAGGCAGGAGGATCACTTGAACCTGGGAGGCAGATGTTGCAAGCTGAGATCAGGCCACTGCCCTCCAGCCTAGGTGATAGAGTGAGACCCTGTCTCAAAAAAAAAAAGGAAATGGAGATTATTTAAGAAAGGAAGATACACATCTGTGGTTACTTGAGTATAATAATTTTGTAGAAAACATTCACAATTTGAAGAACCTATATTCCACTTAATTGGGAGACCATTGATGAGAACTTTTATGGCAAAAGGAGGCAATATTCACCTTCACCTTATCTGGGAGAGTTAGATGCCTTGAAAGTAGAAAAGGCCTTTAATGGATGCTGATTATAATAAGGCCACCCAAAAACTATTTTCTCAATGTTAACAATTAGTCTTTATTGTGTCTGGCAGAATTGTGAAAATCTCAGGGTGGCTAGTGAACTGGAACACATTTGAATATATCACTTCTGCCCTTGACATTTCTAATAACTATTCTAGAGTATAGCAGCCTTGGGCTAATTCAGCATGATCTAAGAGCCAGAAAACCAAGGTTCTGTTCAATGTAAAGTATTAATGTGCTTGTATTCTATATGTAGGTACTGGAAAAATTACAAATATTGACTAGTTATTTAAGAGAAGAACATCTGTATTGTATTTGGTGTGGAACAGCCTATGAAGGTAAGAAAATGCTTTATACTTTAAAAAAATACTGAATATGAATGCTCTCCGATTTGTAGTTAGAGTCATTTCCCAGCAACAATGGAAATTTATTTTTTTTTTGAGACAGAGTTTCGCTCTTGTTGCCCAGGCTGGAGTGCAATGGTGCGATCTTGGCTCACTGCAACCACTGCCTCTCAGGTTCAAGCAATTCTCCTGCCTCAGCCTCCCGAGTAGCTGGTTTTGCAGGCATGCACCACCATGCCTGGCTAATTTTGTATTTTTAGTAGAGACGGGGTTTCTCCATGTTGGTCAGCTGGTCTCGTACTCACACCCTTAGTTGATCTGCCTGCCTTGGCCTCCCAAAGTGCTGGGATTACAGGCATGAGCCACCACACCTGGCTGGAAATTTCTTTTCTTTTCTTTTTTTTTGGAGATGGAATTTCGCTCTTGTTGCCCAGGCTGGAGTGCAATGGTGCAATCTTGACTCATTGCAACCTCAGCTTCCGAGTTCAAGTGATTCTCCTGCCTCAGCCTCCCAAGTAGCTGGGATTATAGGCATGTGCCACCATGCTCGGCTATGCATTTTTAGTAGAGACGGTGTTTTACCATGTTGGTCAGGCTGGTCTTGAACTCCTGACCTCAGGTGATCCACCCATCTCGGCCCCCCAAAGTGCTGGGATTACAGGTGTAAGCCACCACAGCCAGCCAGCCAGAAGTTTCTTATTCAAATGGCAATGTGGGACCAATGTCTTAAATAGTGGCTATAGAAGTAATTGAGGCTTTATTAAAATTGCATTTAACTTTTGAGAAACTGAATGTGTGAAAGGGAATTTTTCAGCGTTTTGTTTCAAAAGAAACAATTTTAGAATAACCTGACGATAATGAATTTTTTGTGCTTTATTTTTAAAGTTTCTTTCTTTGGCTACAGATATTTTAAATATATTAAATTTTGAGAGCTAATTTTTATATAGTTAGATAGAATATTACCCCTAAACAGTAAAAATCAGATATGTTGAAATCCATCCCTTTTTTTCGTTATAAGAATAGAAATGGTTTACACTTACCAAGTGTCTTACAGAGCCAAATGTTTCTCTTTCAAACACATTTGCCCAACTACCTTTGCTAACTTGTATTTAAGAACTTTGTACTTGAGAATGAAGAATTTTTGGTTATTGTTGTTTTTATCTTTTCTGGTTTGTTTAGCAGAATAAGTAGCAAACACAGCAGATCAAAAAATGCATGTTATAGTGAAATAATGTTCTAGAATAGTTTACTATAGAAGTTGTATTAATCTTTTATTTCCCTCACATAACTTACAGATAGAGAAGACCTATCTTCAAATTGTCCAGGACCAACTTCTGCAGATCATGACTAAGGTCATTCCCAATAAAGTGGAAACTTGAAAAATGTTATTTCCTAGGGATAGACAGTTCAGCAATTAGAAATCCCACATTTTTTATGCCAGTAAAGAAATAGGGGACTTTATATAATGTTTTGTTCTTTTTGTACTTTAGTATATGAGTGTTCACTGACTTGAAAAAAATATTGCAATGCCATTTCAGAACACAAGTATCATAGAGATGGACAGTTAAAATTTATTGCTGTATTTTGATACCTGAGCGGTTTGAGGACCAACAGGTAACTCTCTTATTCCCCTTTTACTTTGGAACAAATTAAGAAATAAAAAATGGGAGTCAGGAAAAGAAAAATATCTACTTTATCAGTGAATAAGCTGAAATAGAGAAGAAGATTGACTTTTTCTCCAATCAGACACTAATATTTCTCCCTGATTGGAGAGAATGGTGGCCCTCTGCCTTGTAGGGGCAGAGCCCATCTTTGCATTCTGAGACCAGTTAGCTTTCAAGGTCAGGGAAACCATCAGGGGCTGGACCACACATGCTCAGTTCCTTCTAGTATCTCCCATAGGATAAGACAGTTCTCTGTTGGGAAGCAATGAATGAGGGTTCAGAGAGCTTTTTCCTACACTTCTCACTTTGAAGGAGCAAAGAGAAGTTCCCTTCCCTCCATCCAAGCATGAAGTGGAGGGGAAAAGTATTCCCCTGAATAAGACTGATGTCAGAGGCAGTGTTCCATCAGTACTACTAAATTCTAATCCATTTTACACACAAAATAACTGTGATAATTTCTGGTAAAATCATGAGCTTTAATGACAACATCTATATCCATTATATGTGATCTGTTGAAGTTTTGGCTATAGAAACTTAAGAATTGTGAGGAAACTCAAATTTCATGTGATCCCAGTACTCACTGAATTTAGAAACCCCTTGATACCATTCCCAGCAGGTGATAATTCAACCTTTGCTTTTATTCTTCCAGCCACAGAGCTCACTGCTTAAAACTATTCCATTACTGGGTAGCTCTAAATTATTTTCATGGTTTTCTCTTAAACTGGAATCTGCTTCCCTGTAATTTTACTGAATACAGCTAAGGACATACCATGTGGCATACTATGAGAGAGCTCCATCCAGGGTGAGGCATCAAAATGATGAACATTTTTGCAAGTTCATATGCTCAGGTGTCTTTCCTAGTGATTGATTTTGATTTATCTAGTCTAAGGTAGTTCCCTGGATATCTGTATCTATTATTTATTTTGAAGTCCCAAGAATGAGTGATAAGCACCTAAGGATAAGAACTAGTGCTGAGGTTAAGTATGGAGCACCACTGTTCTTTGGATAGAGTTGTGATCACCTGTGTGATTTTATAGCTCACCTTTTAGTTGCATTGAGCAAGAGATCAACCTCCTCTTTTATTAGAAACACCACACATAAGAAAATCACAAAAACCTACACTTGCTAGGGTAAGAAAATCAGTAGTACAACTTGTATGAATCTCTGACCTAATATGACCCAATTCATTTTTCAAGTTTAACTTGGGGAACTTTACAAAATAATAATAAAAGGATCCCACCCCAAAAGATTCTGATGCCATTGGTCACTGTGACTTGGGCATCACTGCTCTTGATTCTAAAATGTAGCCTAGCTTGAACCACTAATCCAGTTAACTTCTGGGCCTCAGTTCTTCATCCAGAAAACTAACCATTATTTTTATGAATGTGTGTATACACACACACACGCACACACACAATAGTTATATGGTTGGATGCTGTTGGTTAATATTTACTTTATTGTTTAAAAAAATAAATTATAAAATTGGCCAAGTGCAGTGGCTCACTCCTGTAATTCCAGCACTTTAGGAGGCCAAGGCAGGCCTTGAAGCCAGGAGTTTGAGCCTGGCCACCATGGTGAAACCCCATCACTACTAAAAGTACAAAAATGAGCTGGGTGTGGTGGCACATGCCTGTAATCCCAGATACTCAGAAGGCTGAGGCATGAGATTTGTTTGAACCTGGGAGGCAGAGGTTGCAGTGAGCTGAGATTATGCTGCTGCACTCCAGCCTGGGTGACAGAGCAAGACCCTGTCTCAAACAAACAAACAAAAAATATATATATATACACAAAACGCATATATATGTATATGTATATATATAATTATATTCCTAGCTACTAATAAAACAGAGGAGCACATTTTACCCTTGCAATACTTTGTTATTATCAGCCAACATAACAACTTTCAGTCAAATCCCAAAGCTGAATGGACAATTTCAGATGGAATTGAGTTAGACAGGAACTGGCTTCCCTTTCTCCTCTTACTATGGGGACAACCCACACCTGCTCCATGGCCTAAAATATTTTAAACATGTTGATAACAATTATGCTGATAATGCCAGAATAACACTGATGGAACCCATGACTTCACCAGGATTGTGGTCTACATTTACAGGCCTAGGAATAAAACTAGACCAGCTTAGAGTGTGGGAGATATCCTTCTGTTCTTGTCTATCGAAGGATAAAAATCCAGGCTTTCAGCCAGGTGCGGTGGTGCATGCCTATGGTCCCAGCTACTCAGGGTGAGGTTGGGAATCCCTTGAACCCAGGAGTTTGAGATCAGCCTGGGCAATATAGTGAGAGACCCTCATCTTAAGGAAAAAAAAATCAGGCTTTCAATATGAATAAAAACTTATTTTTAGGTCTTTAATGACTTTATACATACGCAACAAGGAACATCAAGGGAACCAAAACATTGAAAAGAATTTTAAAATTTGTTTGAGAACATTCATATGAAATTTGAAACTGTAAAACAATGTAAAATATACTACCACGTTGTCATTTACTTTTGTGTATACTGTGCTGTTTATTTTCAAAGCCCTAACTAGAAACACTGTTGGTGGGAGTGTAAATTAGTTCAACCATTACGGAAGGCAGTGTGGCGATTCCTCAAGGATCTAAAAATAGAAATTCCATTTGACCCGGCAATCCATTACTGGGTATATATCCAAAGGATTATAAATCATTCCATTATAAAGACACATGCACACGTATGTTCGTTGTGGCGCTGTTTACTATAGCAAAGACCTGAACCAACCCAAATGCCCATCAATGATAGACTAGACAAAGAAAATGTGGCACATATACACCATGGAATACTATGCAGCCATAAAAAATGGCGAGTTTGTGTCCTTTATAGAGACACAGACGAACCTGGAAACCATCATTCTCAGCAAACTTACACAAGAACAGAAAACCAAACACCGCATGTTTTCACTCATAGGTAGGTGATAAACAATGAGAACACTTGAGCACAGGGAAGAGAACAACACTCACTGGGCTAGGTGAGGTGGAGTAGGGGCAGTGAGGGGGCAGGGAAGATGGGGAGGGATAACACTGGGTGAAATGCCTGATGTAGGCAAGGCAGCGGGGGAGGTGGGGGATGGAGACAGCAAACCACCATGGCATGTATATACCTATGCAACAATCCTGCAGGATGCAGGATGTGCACATGTACCTCAGAACCCAAAGTACAATTAAAAACAACAACAACAACAAAAAACCTCATGTTGAAATTTGATCCCAATGTTGGAGGTGGGACCTGATGGGAGGTGTTTTGGTCGTGAGGGATCTCACGAATAGATTAATGCCATGCCTAGGGGTGGGAAGCAAGGAGTTCTCAATCTGTTAGTTTCCTCAAGAGCGGGTTGTTAAAAAAAAGCCTGGCACCTTCTCCCTCTATCTCTTCTTCCTCTCTTGCCATGTGACCTCTGCACATCCGACTCCCTTTCACCTTTCACCATGAGTGGAAGCAGCCTGAGCAGAAGCAGATGCTTGTGCCATGCTTATACAGCCTGCAGAACTGTAAGTTACAGAAATCTCTTTCCCTTATAAATTATCCAGCGTCAACTATCCATTTAAAGCAATACAAAACAAATGAAAACAATTGCTCTAGGCTGGGCGCGGTGGCTCAAGCCTGTAATCCCAGCAGTTTGGGAGGCCGAGGCGGGTGGATCATGAGGTCAAGAGATCAAGACCATCCTGGTCAACATGATGAAACCCCATCTCTACTAAAAATACAAAAAATTAGCTGGGCATGGCAGGGCATGCCTGTAGTCCCAGCTACTCAGGAGGCTGAGGCAGGAGAATTGCCTGAACCCAGGAGGCGGCGGAGGTTGCGGTGAGCCGAAATCATGCCATTGCACTCCAGCCTGGGTAACAAGAGCGAAACTCCATCTAAAAAAAAAAGAAAAGAAAACAATTGCTCTAAAGTTAAAATTAACCCTCAAGGTCTTCTCAGATACAATCCAAATTATCTTTCAGCATTCTCTACAGCAATTCAGGACAACAAACTAGCATACCCCATGGTCCTCAAATACACCTTCTCCAGAACTCACCCCAGTCCCCTTGTCCAGACTTCCTGGGTGGTATCCTCCCTACTCGTAATCTAACACCCTCACATATACTTGGGAGGCCCACTGGACTGTCCTCAGTAGAAAGTGATCTCACCCCTGCCCGATGGACTATTTGGACTATTTTCTCTTCGTAGCTACTGCCTTACAGGACAGTTGTCTTTAAAGCAGTTATTATAATAGATACAAATAACATGTAAGAATGTTTCTGAAGCGAAAAGAAGAAAACCTTTCTGCAAATGTAGTAAAAAATTAGAGGGAAAAGTTAAAAGGTAAATATCTATTAGATAATTCAAGGAAAATTGCAAATCAGAAGCAGAGACATTTTCAGAAGGGCTCTAATATGTGTTTCGTTCATTTTTCTCTGGGTGTTTTTTCCACATAGCCAAGGTGCTTAGTATTTCAGATGTGTTAGGTCGGTCCTCAGGTTTCTTTGAGAGTAATTTCCGTAGAAGAGTTTTCTGTAATGACAGTGAGAATCAATAGTAAAAAATAAAACACTGAAATAAATAAAATTCTGATGATTTTCAAGTGCTTACTTCTCGTTTGTCAAACGTATCTGAGATGACGCCATCCCGTAGGTCTGTGAAAAACTGAAAAAAAAAAAAAAAAAAAAAAAAAGATAGGTATATATTAGGAAATTATTTACTTGGGAGGAAAAACAAACAGAATTAAAGGCTGGAGATACCTGTGAAATGTAGGCTATTTCCAGATTTTGGGGAAAGTCTCTTTAGCCAAGAAGCAAGCAGGATTCCCTCTCTCCCACCCTACCCTATGCTCTAATACAAACACCCTACCCCCACTCTAATAACCATCCTTGCAGCATGACTGAAGTGTTAAGTGCATTATCTTCACAATCTCCCTTCATGCACTGTGGAACCCTATGTGATAGGTAGGTTCTAACTGTTTTACAGAGGATAAGGTTACTGACTCCAGGAGAGTTCCCTTTCCTGAATTTAAGAGTAGGATATCTAGCTGGGCACCGTGGCTCACACTTGTAATCCCAGCACTTTGGGAAGCCGAGGTGGGCAGATCACCTGAGGTTGGGAGTTCGAGACCAGCCTGACCAACATGATAAAACCCCATCTCTACTAAAAACAAAAAAATTAGCCAGGCATGGTGGCACATGCTTATAATCCCAGTTACCTGGGAGGCTGAGGGAGGAGAATCACTTGAACATGGGAGGCGGAAGTTATAGTGAGCCAAGATTGTGCCATTGCACTCCAGCCTGGGCAAAAAAAAAGAAAAAGTAGGATATCCAGTTGCCTGCTGTCTTTAGTGGGCTCCCCACTGCCTAAGCAAGAAAGTCTACATTTTTACCTCAAATTAGCCTAACCTATCTTTCTATTCTCAACAACCACTGCTTCCTTGTAACTTACATACTCCAATACAACTTACACTTACACTGCCTGCTGTCTCCAAATATGCTCTGTACATTCCCGCCTCCAGGCTGGAATCACCTTTTCTGTTTTGGACTATTAGAGATCCTTCAGAGCTCAGCTTAGTGTCTCCATGAAACCTAAGTCCCTACAGCTAGCTGGAAAGATGTCCCTCCCAGCTGCTTCCACAGACTTCATACCTTCTCCTAAAATGCTTATGGAATTTTCTTATATTATCTTCTCTTTTAGAAAATAAGCATCCTAGGCCGGGCGCGGTGGCTCAAGCCTGTAATCCCAGCACTTTGGGAGGCCGAGGCGGGTGGATCACGAGGTCGGCAGATCGAGACCAACCTGGTCAACATGGTGAAACCCCGTCTCTACTTAAAATTACAAAAAAAATTAGCTGGGCACAGTGGCGTGTGCCTGTAATCCCAGCTACTCAGGAGGCTGAGGTGCATCTTGAGAAGAAGGCTTCTTTTTTAGAAAGAATGTCACTCTGTCACCCAGGCCACTGCAACTTCCACCTCCCGGCTTCAAGCCATTCTCATGCCTTAGCCTCCCGAGTAGCTGAGACTACAGGTGCACGCCACCACATCCAGCTAATTTTTGTATTTTTAGTAAAGATGAGGTTTCACCATGTTGGCCAGGCTGGTCTCAAATGCCTGACTTCAAGTGATCCACCTGTCTTGGTCTCCCAAGGTGTCGGGATTACAGGCGTGAGTCACCGTGCCTGGCCAAAGCTTGCTCATTTCTGCAACCCTTATAGCACTTAGTACAGTGTCTTACACAAAGCAGTTAATCAATAACATTTTATAGACTGAATCAAGTCTTATGAGTCTTATGAGATGTACCACCTTCCAGGGAAGACCAAAGCTTTTGCTCTTTAACAAAGTTTATGGTCTTTCTTTGCCAAACCTTGAAAGACAGACAATTCATATTTCATGTCCAGTCAGATACTAATATGCTGAAGCCTATCCTCATATGAGAGCAAGAACTGTCTGCAGCAGCACTTTGAAGGTGGTGGTCAGTAATTTTTCTTGTTTAATTCTTTCTTTGAGATCATTTTACCTTTGATGTTTCCAAAGCAGTGTCACATACATGAAGAAGTTCAGCAAAAATTAGCCCCAAAGCATAGAGGTCCACTTCCTTTCCATATTCTTGTGAAGAAATCTAAAGAGACCAAAATATATTTACCATTGTTACTCTCCTTACATAAATATTCAGCCTTCTAAAGCACCAAAAGTCATTTGAGCAAAACAGCTTACATCACACAACAATGTCTATTTATTAGCAAGATCTGTGGAGTCTGACTGCCTAGGTTCAAATCTGTACTACTGAATAGTTGACTCCTCTGTGTAATTTAACTATCGGCCAGGTGTGGTGGCTCACACCTGTAATCCTGGCACTTTGGGAGGCTAAGGCGCGTGAATCACCAGGTCAGGAGTTTGAGACCAGCCTGGTCAACATGGTGAAACCCCGTATCTACTAAAAATACAAAAAAATTAGCGGGGCATGGTGGCGAGTGCCTGTAATTCCAGCTACTTTGGAGGCTGAAGCAGAAGAATTGCTTGAACCCAGGTGCCGGAGGCTGCAGTGAGCCAAGATCGTGCCATTACACTCCAGCCTGGGCGAAAGAGCAGGGCTCTGTCCTAAAATAAATAAATAAATAAACTATCAACATGGGAATAATCTCAGCTATAAAATGAGGATAACAGCAGTATCAACCACAGAGTGTGATTGTGAGGGTAAATGAGATGCAGCAGGTAAAGCAGTTAAAATAGTACCCAGTAGGTAACTTGCTTTGTAACTGTTCATAGCCTATTTATTCACAATATTCCATAACTAGAAACAACCCAAAGGACCACAATGGAAGAATAGATAAATACATTGTGGCATATTCATACAATGGACTACTACTCAGCAATGAAAAGGAATTCTCTGCTGGTATGAGCAACAAATAAATTTTTTCCAGAAGACATTATTTTGAATGAAGAAATTAAATACCAAAGAGTCTATACTGTATGATTCCATTCACATGAAGGTAAAGAATGGGAAGAACTAAGCTACAGTAATAGAGCTCAGAGTGCTGGTTGCTTCTGCTCAATAGGGTGGAGTCAATGACTGGAAAGGCGCCTGAAGGAACAAAATGTTCTATGTCTTTATAGGCTTACAGGTTACACAGGTGCATGCATTTGTCAAAACGAAAAAGTATACACTTAAGATCTGTGCATTTTATGGTGTATAAATTATTTCTCAACAAAATGTTGCTTTCTTTTTTTTTTTTTTTTGAGACAGAGTCTTGCTGTCGCCCAGCTGTAGCGCAGTGGTACAATATTGGCTCACAGCAGCCCCTGCCTCCCGGGTTAAAGCAATCCTCCCGCTTCAGGCTCCTAAGTAGCTGGGACTCCAAGAATGTGCCACCACACCTGGATAATTTTTGTATATATAGTTTTTAATTGGAGATGGAGTTTCAACACATTTGCCAGGCTGGTCTCAAACTCCTGACTGGAGGTGATCTGGTCAGGTGATCCACCTCAGCTTCCCAAAGTGTTGGGATTACAGGTGTGAGCCACTGCACCCAGCCAACAAAAGGATTTTAAATGGAAAAAAAAAAACCACATAATAAAAAGTAAAGTACCATGATGAATGTTTTAACCAAATATTGTGAGGGCAGCAATACAGGATGCAGGAGATACTGAATGCAGTGGGGGGGTTAACGAGAACTATTGGCCTCCTATTGTGTTCTATATTTTTTGTGCCAAGTGGCCCCCCAAAAGGAAAAAGTGGGTACGTTCTCCATTCTAGACTTTCACTCATCAGATAACTCAGTATATTGATTCTTGGATTACAAAATAGTAGTAGTACTTTGAAAGATGTATTATTAGCAAAATAATTGTTTTTTCTTTTTTTGAGAGAAAGCTTTGCTCTTGTCCGCTCACTGCAACCTTCATCTCCTGGGTTCAAGAGTGGAATCTCATTTTAATAGCAAAACAGAATACATATTCTGGAGAAAGTTCCAAAAATATAAACAATATGGCTGGGCATGGTGGCTCATTTCTGTAATCCTAGCACTTTGGGAGGTTAAGACAGGTGGATCACTTGAGCTCAGGAGTTCGAGAATAGCCTGGGCAACATGGTAAAACCCAGTTTCTACAAAAAATACAATAAAAATTTGCCAGGTTTTGGTGGCTTGCACCTGTAGTCCCAACTACTCAGGAGGATAACCTGAGCCAGGGAGGTCGAGGCTGCACAGTGCTGAGCTAAGATTATGCCACTGCACTCCAGCCTGGGTGACAAAGCAAGACCCTGTCTCAAAAAAAAGAAAAAAAATATATATATATATATACACAATCTTGACAAAGACAAACTTTAAAAAACTTCAAGCCCACATAGCCAAGTCAATTCTAAGCAAAAAGAACAAAGCTGGAGGCATCACACTACCTGACTTCAAACTATACTATAAGTCTACAGTAATCAAAACACCATGGTACTGGTACCAAAACAGAGACATAGACCAATGGAACAGAACAGAGACCTCAGAGGCAATGCCACACATCTACAACCATCTGATCTTTGACAAACCTCACAAAAACAAGCAATGAGAAAAGGATTCCCTGTTTAATAAATGGTGTTAGGAAAACTGGCTAGCCATGTGCAGAAAGCAGAAACTGGACCCTTTCCTGACACCTTAAACTAAAATTAACTCCAGATGGATTAAAGACTTAAACATAAGACTTAACACCATAAAAACCCTAGAAGAAAACCTAGGCAAAACCATTCAGGACATAGGCATAGGCATGGACTTCATGACTAAAACACCAAAAGCATTGGCAATAAAAGCCTAAATAGACAAATGGGATCTAATTAAACTCCAGAGCTTCTGCACAGCAAAAGAAACAAGTATTAGAGTAAACTGGCAACCTACAGAATAAGAAAAAATTTTTGCAATCTACCCATCTGACAGAGGACTTATATCCAAAATCTACAAAGAACTAAAACAGATTTACAAGAAAAAAACAAACCCATTCAAAAGTGGGCAAAGGATATGAACAGATACTTTACGAAAGAAGACATATATGAGGCCAAGAAACATATGAAGAAATGCTTATCATCACTGGTCATCAGAGAAATGCAAATCAAAATCACATTGAGATACCATCTCATGCCAGTTAGAATGGCAATCATTAAAATATCTGGAGACAACAGATGCTGGAGAGGATGTGGGGAAATAGGAACACTTTTACACTGTTGGTGGGAGTGTAAGTTAGTTCAACCATTGTGGAATACAGTGTGGCGATTCCTCAAGGACCTAGAAATAGAAATTCCATTTGACCCAGCAATACCATTACTGGGTATATATCCAAAGGATTATAAATTATTCTATTATAAGGACACATGTACAAGTATGTTCATTGCAGCACTGTTTACAATAACAAAGACTTGGAACCAACCCAAATGCCCGTCGATGATAGACTGGACAGGGAAAATGTGGCACATATGCACCATGGAATACTATGCAGCCATAAAAAACAATGAGTTCGTGTCCTTTGTAGGGACATGGATGAACCTGGAAACCATCATTCTCAGCAAACTGACACAAGAACAGAAAATCAAATACTGCATGTTCTCATTCATAGGCGGGTGTTGAACAATGAGAACACATGGACACAGGGAGGGGAGCATCACACACTGGAGTCTGTTGGGGGGGACTAGAGGAGGGACAGTGGGGGCTAGGGAGTTGGGGAGAGATAACATGGGGAGAAATGCCAGATTTGGTGATGGGGATGGAGGCAGCAAACCACATTGCCATGTATGTACCTATGCAACAATCCTGCATGTTCTTCACATGTACCCCAGAACCTAAAACGCAATTTTTTATATATATACTTTGAAGAATATAAAAGTGGCCTTGAGGTAGGTTGTACAATTACCCCCAGTGCTGCACTGGCCTCCTGGCCTCCTCACTGTCTCGAACTGGGCCATGCATTTTGCTTTGGGAAATGATGTTTAGTGACGTATGCCACCGCTGAGCAGAACATGTAAAAGCCATCACAAGGTTCTGCCATTGCTTTCTGCCTTGAGGACGGCAGTGACTCAGATAGCATTTTCCTTCAGCCTGGGTCTTGGAATGAAGGAGACACGTGGAGCTGCAGCTGCTCGGGCCAACTTGTCATGCGAGCAAGAAATAGACCCTTGGTGTTTTTGCACCACTAGGAAACTGGCGTCATTTTGTTACCACAGCATAGTTTGGCAAAAGCTGACTGATGGAGGACTTGAATAAGTGAGGAGAAGATACCAATTTGGAGAAGTCTTAAATATATAAAGATATCAATGTTCCTCACCTGAATCCTCACATTTGATGCAATTGCTATCAAAAGCTCAAAATCAGTTATAGAAGATGACAAGGTGATTCTAGAGTTCATTTGGAATTGTCAATGTGAACAGCTAAGAGCATTTTAAAACTGAAGAATAATGTGGCAGCCCCTGCTGCTCAAATACTAAAACCTAGTTTAAAATGCTACAATAATCTACATAGCATAATATTAAAGAGAAAAATATAAAATAAATCAATAAAAAAGAACAAAGTCCAGAAACACATCTACGAATGTGTGGGAATTTTATATATGATAAAATAATATTTTATTGTGGTAAAATATATATAACATAAAATATTCCCTTTTAACCATTTTTATGCCTATAGTTCAGTGGCACCAATTACCTTCACAATGTTGTATAACCATCACCACTATCTATTTCCAGAACTTTTCATCACCCCAAACAGAAACTATACCCATTAAACAAGAAGCTCCTATTCCTCCCTTCCTGATAACCTTGGTTCCACTTTTCTGTCTCTGTGAATTTTCCTTAAAATAGCATTTAAATAATGAACTGCTTAAAATATGGTGACGAAGCAATTGCATATTCACATAGGGAAAATCAAGTTATATTCCTTTCTCATACGTGTACAAAAATTAATTCAAATTGGGGTACTTTTATCTTAGTAAAACCACAAAATATTTTCATAATTTTGTGGTAGAAGCCTCCAAAATAAAAATGAGAAACCTAGCAGCCATAAAGAAAATATTGATAAATATGACAATTTAAAGCTGCAGTACCAAAAATGTCATTATAAAGAAGTAACAATCAAGCAGAAAAATTCGGTAATACAGTTAACAGATACAGAATCAACACCTAATACATATCAAGATTCCTAACAAATACATGGGAAAAAGACAACTTAATTAGGAGAAATTGGGAAAGGATATGAGTAGAGAATTTACAGAAAATGGATAAGTAAATATATGAAAAAAGGGCATACCTTACTAAAAATCTGGAAAATACAAACTAAAATAACAAGATATTCCTAATTCAACACATGGTCCAAAAGTGACCACTGATCATACCCTTGTTTGATTGAGAGTATGATGACGCAGCATTCTCATACATTTTGAGGGGAGAGTATTATTAGAATCACTTTCTTTGGGAATGACAATTAAACAGCAATTAAGTTTGAAATGCACTTGTCAGCCTATTCAATCATTTCACCTCAAGATATCAATCATAGATTATCATAGAATTATTTGTTCTTGGGCCCCAAAATAATGAGGAAGGTCGATAGGTGTACAAAGTTGTAAACAACCTAAATAAATACCCTTCAATAAGAAAATAGTTAAATACAACTTGGGCAACATAGTGATACCTCATCTCTACAAAAATAAAAATAAATAATAAAAATAAAAATAATTAGCTGGGCATGGTGGTATGTGCCTCTAGTCCTAGCTACTCAGGAGTCTGAGGTGGGAAGACTGCTTGAACCCAAGATTTTGAGACTGCAGGGAGCAATGATCACACCACTGCACTCTAGCCTGGGTGAAACAGAAAAACCTGTCTCTAAAACAAAATAAGCAGCCTGGTCAACATAGTGTAACCCTGTCTCTACTAAAAATGTAAAAATTAGCCAGGCATGGTGGTGGGTGCCTGTAATTCCAGCTATTTGGGAGGCTGAGGCAGGAGAATCCCTTGAACCTGGGAAGCAGAGGTTGCAATGAGCCTCTTCACTCCAGCCTGGGTGACAGAGCGAGACTCTGTCTCAAAAAAATAAAAAAATAAATTAAGTAAGAACAACAACAGAAAAAGATTAAATAAATAAAAAAATTAAAGATTAAATAAATAAAACATAAAGATAAAATAGTTAAATAATGGTAGCTCTACATTTTGAAATACAATATAGTTAAAAAAAAGAATGTGGCAGCTCTTGTTGAACTAATATGGAGAGATTATGCTATATAGTCACAAAACAAAAAAATAATCAAGTCCTTGAAAAATGTATGCACATATATGTTTATGTAAAAAAAAAGTCTGGGTGTATATTTGGGTTTGCATGTTTTTATAACTCACAGAAAATTATCTAAAAGAACAAACTGATGAGAAGAATGCAGGTGGAGAAGAATGTTAAGGGGAATGTTCGATTCTTATTCTATATAATTCTATACTGTTTTAATTGTATAAGAAGTGTCTACTCTTTTTATAATTTTAAAAATAAAAGAAGTAAAATATAGAGAGACAGGAAAGAAACCTTACCTGTTCTGGGCTCATGTATCGCAGAGTTCCTGTATTCCTTGTTCGCTTTTCATCGTTTTTCAAGGATGTTACAAGTCCAAAGTCTCCAATCTTTATTTGTTTTGTATCTACTAAGAATATATTACTTGGCTATGAAAAAAAAATTGAACTTACATGTACTGACTTCACATACTATTACCACATGTCTTAATCATACACAGCAATGGCCATTTTATATTACTTATAAGAGCTTTACCGTTACACAGGGAGCCAAAATCAGGGAATTTAATATCACTGGTCTTTAAAATGCCAGCTGAAAGAAGTGAGGATTTCTTAGCTCACAGAAAAGGTGGCTTGGGGCACAGCTATCCCTCTGGAAAGCAGTAACATGCCAAGTGGATCCACTCTGCACGGTCCAAGGGAACAGATCCAGGACTACAGGGTGGAAATGACCAAAAGATTTGCTTTAAAATATCCTAATATCCTAATAGTGTTGTCCAAAGAATGGGAGTTAGTTCTCCATCCCAAGATAGGGCTGAACAACCAGTTGAGGAAATGTTGTAAATAAGAGTCCATTATCTGATAGGGACCTCCTTAAGATCCCTTCCAACCTTGAGATTCTCTAAATGGATCCTTCCCAACAATAATGCTGATTAGCCTGTGCAGAATTTCTCCTGGGGGTCTTTTTTTTTTTTTTTGCGACGGAGTTTCGCTCTTGTTGCCCAGGCTGGAGTGCAATGGCGCGTTCTCGGCTCACCCACCGCAACCTCTGCCTCCCAGGTTCAAGCGATTCTCTTGCCTCAGCCTTCCAAGTAGCTGGGATTACAGGCATGCACCACCATGCCTGGCTAATTCTTTTGTATTTTTAGTAGAGACAGGATTTCTCTCCATGTTGGTTAGGCTGGTCTCGAATTCCCGACCTCAGGTGATCCACCCACCTCGGCCTCCCAAAGTGCTGGGATTACAGGCGTGAGCCATCATGCCTGGCCTCTTGGGGGTCTTTTTTATGTCAATTTCTCCAAGCCTCTGACAACTTCTTAAACATATCCCTTCCACCTTGAAAGGATACCAAGTTAATTGGAAGATGATAACTAGCTCTGAAATATTTTTTATCCATGCAATTCTTTAAGCAGATTTTTTTTTTTTAAAAAAAAGGAAGAACTGAATAGAAGTGGTCATTCTGACTCCATAGCTTTATAGGAGGTGTTTTGTTTGTTTGTTTTGTTTTGTGAGACGGAGTCTTGCTCTGTCGCCCAGGCTGGAGTGCAGTGGTGTGATCTTGGCTCACCAGAACCTCTGCTTCCTGGGTTCAAGCAATTCTCCTGCCTCAGCCTCCTAAGGAGCTGGGGGATTACAGGTGTGTGCCACGACACCTGGCTAATCTTTTTGTATTTTTAATAGAGACGGGTTTTTGCCATGTTGGTCAGGCTGGTCTCAAACTCCTGACCTCAAGTGATCTGCTTGCCTTGGCCTCCCAAAGTGCTGGGATTACAAGCATGAGCCACCATGCCCAGCCCATAGGAGGTATTGACTAATATTCTGTTTGTTTGTTTTTGAGATGGGGTATCATTTTGTTGTCTAGGATGGATTGTAGTGGTGTGATCATGGCTCACTGAAGCCTTGACCTTTTCAGCTCAAGTGATCCTCCCACCAAAGCCTCCCAAGTAGCTGGGACCACAGGCCACCAAGCTGAAGCCATAGTGACCAACATTCTAAAGACCATAAAAACAGAAACGTAGTTGATGAGAAAACTAGTATTTTGCCATTTTTGAAAAGGCTGGACTTTTAGTACAATCTTAGGCTATATACAAACAGACTGTGGGATAACACACTTATGAGAGGGCCTACCTAGTAAAGAACCTGAGAGGGAAGAGACTATTGGCCCAGGAAAGGCTGAAGGAGGAGCTTCCAAGAAGCCAGCCTGAGATGACGGCCATGCAGAAATTAGCAGTTGGATTAGAATTCATTTTTTTTTTCTTTTATGGATTGGAGGTTTCAGAGAATCACAAGGAATCAGGTGTTCAGAGGAATGTATTGAGTAGAGGTGAGGAACTAGGATGTTGAAAAGTAAAAAAAGGAGAGAAGGAGAGGAAGAAAGAGGAAGAAAAAGAGGGAGAGAGAACAGGAATATTGCTTCATTCTAAAAATGGGTATTAATAAAAATGGGTAGAATTCAATTAACAGATTGGAGCCTAACACTAATAATACAGACGGA
Organism: Callithrix jacchus; assembly: GCF_049354715.1. Lineage (NCBI taxonomy): Eukaryota > Metazoa > Chordata > Mammalia > Primates > Cebidae > Callithrix > Callithrix jacchus. The sequence continues at coordinate 77,868,288 of NC_133515.1, read as the reverse complement.
AGACTGAAGACAGACGTGGGGTGGATGTGGAGAGAAAAGATTCCTATGCTATGCTCAAGTTACAGGTAGGAATATGTTGGGATTGCAAGTGAAACTGCTGGTCCCATATAAGGCTATCTCGCCTGACTCTAAGAAACTGTAAATATCCAAGCTGGATGAGACTCTGTAGTAAAAATATCAGATCACTTTTTATAGTTTGTTAAAAGGAAAAAGTGGGCCAGGCATGGTAATCCCAGCTCTTTGGGAGGCTGAAGTGGGCAGACTGAGCCCAGGAGTTCAAGACCAACCTTGCCAACATGGTCTCTACCAAAAATACAAAAAATTAGCTGGGCATGGTGGCAGGTGCCTGTAGTCCCAGCTACTCAGGAGGCTGAGGCAGGAGAATTGCTTGAACTCAAGAGACAGAGGTTGCAGTGAGTCGAGATTGCTCCACTGCACTCCAGCCTGGGCGACAGAGTGAGACTGTGTCTCATGAAAAAAAAAAAAAAAAGAAAAGAAAAGAAAGAAAGAAAGAAAGAAAAGAAAGAAAAGAAAGAAAGAAAGAAAGAAAGAAAGAAAGAAAGAAAGAAAGAAAGAAAGAAAGAAAGAAGGAAAGGAAGAAAGAAAGAAAATAAAAGAATAAGAGGCTGGACACAGAAGCTCATGCCTGTAATCCCAAACTTTGGAAGGCCAAGGTTGGAAGATCACTTGAGCTCAGGTGTTTGAGACCAGCCTGGGCAACATGGTGAAGTACTGTCTCTACAAAATATCAAAAATTGGCCTGGCTTGGTGGCCTGTGCCTACAGTCCCAGTTACTTTGGGGGCTGAGGTGGGAGGATCACTTGAGCCCAGGAGGTTGAGGCTGCAGTGAGCTGAGATCATGCCACTGCATTCCAGCCTGGACAGTAGAGTGAGAACTTGTCTCAAAAAAAAAAAAAAAAAAAAGAAATAAAAACAATAATGCCACATTTTGTCTAATCAGCTATAGTATGACTAGATAAAATATAGGGTCGTAGAGCATAAAAAAGGCGTGAAACTTCACATAGGAGGCACAGGAACAGGGCTGATGCTCAGGCCAAGGACAGCCAAAGAGCCGGGGCTTTAGGAGACTGAACATTTTAGAGAGAAGCAGCCTCGGACAAACGCCCTCACTCCAGAAACCCCTATGTCCCCTCCCAGCACCTTTGGTCTAGTTTCTAAGATTCCAACAGAAAGTGGTAAACATTTGGAGACTTTTATAAGAGGGACTGGATTGGGTAAAGACCATTCTCTGGCAAAACCACCTACACCTGCTATTTTGCAAAGCATAACCCCAAAAGTGTACACCTTCACTGAATCTTTTCTTAGAAGAGAGAAATCAACAGCTGTAGTAGTGAGAGCTAGAAAAGTGACAGAAGATGAAAGAAGTCTCACTATCAAAGCTTGAGGCCAAGTGGAGTGGAACACACCTGGAATGCCAGCACTGTGGGAGGCTGAGGTAGGAGGATTGTTTTGAGTCTAGGAGTTTGAGACCAGCCTCGGCAACATGGTTAGACCCTGTCTCTACAAAAAACCAAAAAATTACCCAGGTGTGCTGGTGTACACCTGTGGTCCTAGCTATTCAGGAGGCTAAGGTCGGGGGACTGCTTGAGCCCAGGAGATCAAGGCCGTAATGAACCATGATCATACCACTGCACTCTAGCCTGGGCAAAAGAGCAAGATCTTGTCTCAAAAAATTTGTTTTAATTTAAAAATAATTAAGTCTGACCCTTGAGCAACCGTAGCCAGAGCAAAAATTCTCTGCAAATAGATGCAAGGAAAGACCAGTCTATGACACAGAGTACACAGTGCGGGGTACAATTGGTAAATAAGTGGATAGGCACCAGTCAGAATTTTGCTAATTCATTCTGAAGATTAGGAACTTGATGCCTACACTTCTGCATTTATTTGCAAATCATTATATATAGAAATAATTGTGCTTATTTTGTTATTTACCTATATGTGTGATTTATCCCAAAGTGAAAGTATAACCACTCTACAATTATCCTTTTGAAATAGTCTTGACGATATTGCAACTTCAAATAACACCTTCAGATATTGTAGAAGAGACATATTGGAACCAGGCAGACTCAAAACACCAACACATCAGGCAGCCAGCCTCTGAGCAGACCACAGAAGCAATACCTTTTAAGTGCTACTCATTCATATCTGAGCCAATAAACAACTGTATATATGGGCACTTATTTCTCTCAAGGAATTTTTTGTTTCCTTCCTTATTCCTGGCTGTTTTAGAGGAGTGGGGTAAACAGATAGCCACCTAAATGAGGTACTTCTGCCTAGAATAGAAAAAGGCAGTTCCAGACTGACCAGAAAAGGCTCCAGAAAGAAATTACAACCAAAGGGGACAGGTAGAAGAATGTCCCATGAGAGTGAACATGAGCAAAGGCCCAGGGACAGGATTTAGGATGGCCAGCTTGTGACAGGTGTAGGTAAGTCACAGGGAATATGGAATGGAGAAAAGGCTGTGAAGGGCTATTCGGTCTCTCACCTTCTGTCATTTTGATGAGAAGTAAAAGCAGGGAATCTACTTGTCCAGACCATGAAAGCCAGAGGAAAACAAAAATACTAATGGATGATACACTTTCCCAGTTTAGGATTACTGCAATTTTCCAGTCATGGGGTTGAAATGCCTAATCAAGACAATAGATTCCTGACCCAAGAGCTGTGACAGCCTTCAAGAGTAATGACTGAGAGATTAGGGAACCATATTCCTAAAGCCACAGTCAACAGAGTCCCTTCTGCCTCTCAAATAAGCCTGAGTCACTTAGAGGAGGCAGGAGAAGCAGGGACAGAGCAGCCAGGTGGCTGTGCCAGTCACAGTAATTATTTGCATGGAAATGTTCAGTATTTGACAGCTATTAGTGCTTACATCTGGGTATGACTATCACCCACATAGAATGAGAAGTGAATGAGACTTTTAACAGGGCTCATTGTCACAATAACTTCACTAGGTAGCCCAGGAGATCTTCTGAGTAGCTGTATGGAACCACATCTGGGGCTAGTTCTAGACCCATTCTAACATTAGAGGATCAGAAATATCATTTTCTCATAACTATCAATCAACCACCATTCTAAAACTAAAGACACACACACACACACACACACATATGTACATATATATATATATTTTGAGGTGAGTCTCAAGGCTGAACTCAAGTTGAGTCTCAAATCTCAACTCTTTTGCCCATGCTGAAGTGCAGTGGTGTAATCTCCACTCACTGCAACCTCCACCTCCCAGGTTCAAACAATTCTCCTGCCTCAGACTCCCAAGTAGTTGGGATTACAGGCACACACCATCATACCTGGATAATTTTTGTATTTTTAGTAGAGACAGGATTTCACCCTGTTGGCCAGGCTGGTTTTGTAATCATGACCTCAGGTGATCCACCCGCCTCAGCCTCCCAAAGTGCTAAGATTACAGGTGTGAGCCATTGTGTCCAGTTAAGAAGATATATTTTTAAATTAGTAAATTATATGTATCAACTAATAAAGTACTTCTGCTTACCTTAAGATCTCTATGAATTAAATTTTTTGAATGTATATAATCTACCCCTGTTGTTATTTGTTCAAAGAATTCCAAAGACAAAACTTTGTCTAGTTTCTTGCCTCTTCTGTCTTCAATCCATTGCTCCAGTGTCCCTTTATCACAGAATTCCATTTGGATGAAAAGGCACTTAGTCGTTGATCTGGGTATAAAATTCACAGTATGTTAAAAGTAACAATAAATATAAATTTATTAAAAAAATCATATCTTTTTAAAAGCTTACACCTTATCTTCTTAAGAACTCCAAAACAAAACAAAAAAAGAACTCCAAAACATGTCTCAAAATAGAAATCTAAATATAATAAATTTGAATCAAAATATAATAAACCATTTTTTATTTCAATCATAAGTTCCCAGATGTCCAGAGCTTTATTTGTTTAGCTAATTTATAAAATATGAGCTGGGCCGGGCATGGTGGCTCATGCCTATAATCCTAGCACTTTGGGAGGCAGAGACAGGAGGATTGCTTGAGCTCAGGAGTTTGAGACCAGCTTGGGCAGCATGGTGAAACCCCGTCTCTCCTAAAAATACAAAAATTAGCTGGGTGTGGTGGCGCAGCACCTGTAGTCACAGCTACTCAGGAGGATGAGGCACAAGAATCACCTGAACTCAGAAGGTAGAGGTTGCAGTGAGCTAAGATCGTGCCACTGTGCTCCAGCATGAGTGACAGAGTGAGACTCTGTCTCAAAAAAGAGAAGAAAAAAAATGAGCCACCCATTCTTTATTGCTGAAGATCTGCAATCATCTTTGCTAATAGATAGAAATAGGAACATGAATATAATAGAGTTGCAGGAAACTAAATTTCATTATTATATAAAGTAATTTGAAACCTTTTAGTTCATCATCCAACTACTGAGCATGAAAGGTACCTAGAGATAAGAAAATGAGTTAGACACTATCCTTGCCATCATGGGGATAATAGTCTAATAGGAGAGAGTAAGGGAAAAGCAAACCTGAAACAATAGGAAAGGTACTCTAGGAGAAGTGCCAACAAATTACTACGAGATATAAATCTCGTAGATTGATTTACTTTTTTTCTGAATTAAGTTAGCCTCAATATTAATTTATATTCTTGGTATAAGTCAGCTTGAAAACAGGAAAAGGTAGCCAAGAATTTGCTGAAACCTTAAGTTCTGTATGTCCTGAAACTGATGATAAAGTTCTCAGTTACATGAGGTAGAGACGGAGGTGGGGGCAGGAGAAAATGAATGAACAGGACCCCATTGGCCTCAGGATTTTAGTGAGAGGACTATCCCCAAAATAGGTGGGTTGACTTTCAAAGACAGATGCCAGCTCTTTAGGATTTCCAGTTGTTTGGCAGTGGCTTACCTGACATAAAACATAAGGGTGCCCCCATCTCAGCTTGTGGTCTTAAAATTATTTTCACTGCCCACCACCCCAGCCTAAGTGGTATAGTTACATTTCAAAGAAACCCTTGAACTGCACCACACCAATCACAGCCTAAGAGAGGGATAGAAAAGTGTTGGTAGTTGAGGAGGGAGCCCCCAGATGCAGCATCTATATGTTAAAACTCTCTCCACAAGACGACATTTACAGCCTGTACTGAAACCAGCATATACACAAGGCCCTCCATTACACAGTGGTGTCAGGAAAGCTGAACCTGAGATTTCTGAAGACAGCTAAGGATATAACAAAGGGTTGTGAGAGCAAGTCTGCAGCAAGGAGAGGAACAAGGAGGAGATTTTCATTTTCTCCTTACCTTCGGAATGGAGAGATAAGTGTCTCTCAGAGGGAATTGTGATTATTAACTGCAGTAATTAATGGCCTTATCCAGTGGCCCACACAGAGTAAATAACAGTTTCCTTCCATCTTCTTATGATTATGAGAATTTCTTTTTAGTTACCTTGAATTATTTTTGCTGTTCTCAGGATCATAATCACCGCTCTCAGGATCATAATCACTGCTCTCAGGATCATAATCAAATCCATCCCAACAGCCGTTGTAGTGAACAATATTTACATGATCAAGTTCTGCCAATGCTTTTACTTCACGCTCTGCCTTGCTAGTTAAAAGGCACAAGGAACATGGAAGTGTCAGTGTACATCCCTAGTAACAACCACAAAACACCTCCTATAATCGGAGACAACTATCGACATTCCCTTATTAAACAATTGCCGTTCTCACACAATTTTAGAATGGAAGCCAGGAGATTCAAAAGGAAAAAGTGAACATACTGAAAAAAACCATAGGTGCTCTCACTCCCACTCTTTTATTTTATCTCAACATAAAATAAAAGGCAGCAACTTCAAGAATGCCAAACATTAGACAATTTAAAAATCATCTGTAGCAGTCTTGAAATGCCAGTGGTGGGGCCGAGTACGTTGGCTCATGCCTGTAATCCCAGCACTTTGGGAGACCAAGGCAGGCAGATCATAAGGTCAAGAGTTCAAGACCAGCCTGGCCAACATGGTGAAACCTCGTCTCTACTAAGAATACAAAAATATAGCCGGGCGTGCATGGTGATGTGTGCCTGTAATCCCAGCTACTCGGAAGGCTGAGGCAGAATTGTTTGAACCTGTGAGGTGGAGGTTGCAGCGAGCCGAGATCACACCACTGCACTCCAGCCTAGGTGACAGAGCAAGATTCCATCTTGGAAAAAAAAAAAAAAAGAACCAGTGATGCAGTTTTAATTCATTTATTTTATTGAGACAGGGTCTCACTTTGTCACCCAAGATGAGTGCAGTGGCACGATCTTGGCTCATTGCAGCCTCAACCTCCCAGGCTCAGGCAGTCTTCCCACATCAGCCTCCTGAGTAGCTGGGACCACAGGAACACACCACCACACCCGTCTACTTTTAAAATATTTTCTGTAGAGATGGGATTTTGCCATGTTGCCCATGCTGGTCTCAAACTCCTGGGCTCCAGTGACCGACCTGCCTCAGCCTTCTAAAGTGTTGGAACTGTAAGCATGAGCCACTGGACCCAGCTGATGCAATTTTTCATAGCTAAATCATACATTATGTTTCACTTAGACTTTGTTAAAATCTTTAGATTTCACAAGCAAACCACATTTGGCGGCAAGGCTAGGTAACCCAGGCAGTGTAAAGTACCTAATTCAGGATTTTCAATGTGTGGCAAAAATACCCAAAAGGACAATTTATGCAGAGAAGGTGAGATGGTGGGAGGCATTATAGGGATGTATTGCCAAGACCTAAGACAATTCCATGCTAAATGCAGTAAATAATTTGGAGGTCTCAAAGATGAGGAAGGATAAACAAACATTTTATAATTTTATTTTTTAATGCAAAAAGTTCTAAACTATATGACAAAAAATTTGCAAAAACAAAGAAAAAATTACTCATATGTTGACAATCCTAAAACAATGTTATTATTTTAGCTTCCTTCCTACAATCTATTATTTTTCCTTCCTCCCTCCCTCCCTTCCTCCCTCCCTCCCTCCTTCCCTCTCTTCCTTCTTTCCTTCCTTCCTTTTCTTCCTTTCCTTCTTTTTTTTTGAGACAGGGTCTCGCTCTGTCACCCAGGCTGGAGTGCAGTCACAATCTTGGCTCACTGCAACCTCTGCCCCTAGGGCTCAAGTTATCCTCCCACCTTAGCCTTCCGAGTAGCTAGGACCACAGGCACACACCACCACACCCAGCTAGTTTTTGTAATTTTTGTAGAGACAGGGTTTTTGCCATGTTGCCCAGGTTGGTCTCGCACTTCTGATCTCAAGTGATCTGACAGCCTCAGCCTCCCAAAGTGCTGGGATTACAGGCATGAGCCACCGTGTCCGGCCAGTCATTTTTAATGGCTGCAAAATAGCCATTGATCAGCATACAGAACAAAACATGTTTACTCATTTCTTCACTGCTGGATATTTTGTTTGTTTTAATTTTTCACTGTTAATGAACGACACTGTGATTTATATCATCTTGGATATAAATCCATAATTTAAATAATATATATTTTTGGGAGATAGGGTCTCACTGTCACCCAGGGGGTAGTGCAATGGTGTGATCATGGCTCACTATAGCCTCCACCTACCAGACTCAGGTGATCCTCCCACCTCAGCTTCTCGGGTAGCTGAGACTATAAGCATGGCCACCACACCCACCTAACTTTTCTATTTTTTCTAGAGATAGAGTTTTTCCATGTTGCCCCAGGCTGGTCTCAAACTCCTGAGCTCAAGTGATCCACCCACTTTGGCCTCCCTAAATTATATTCTTAAAACAGGTTCCCAAACAGGAAATCCTTGGGCCAAAGTGTATAAAAGATTTTATGGCTCCAGATTAATATTTCCAAAGATATTTTAAAACATGTTGCATCAATGTATAAAGTACTAGAAATGACCAAGACACTGGGCCATCATCAACATTATTATACTTTTTTTTTTTTTGAGATGGAGTCTCTGTCATCCAGCCTGGAGTGCAATTGCACGATCTCGGCTCACTGCAACCTCTACCTCCCAGGTTCAAGTGATTCTCCTGCCTCAGCCTCCCAAGCAGCTGGGATTACAGGCACCCACCACCACACCTGGCTATTTTCTGTATTTTTGTAGAGATGGGGTGGTTGGCCAGGGTGGTCTCAAACTCCTGACCTCAAGTAATCTGCCTGCCTTGGCCTCCCAAAGTGCTGGGATTACAGGCATGAGCCACCGCGCCCGGCCCTCATTTATTCATTTTATTTTATTTTTGACACTGGGTCTCACTATGCGGCCTAGGCTGGTCTCAAACATCTGGCCTTAAGCAATTACCCTGCTTCAGCCTCCCAAGTAACTGGGATATTATTACCATTTGTTACAATTTCTATCTAATGGAAGGAATAACAGCACAGCAGAACTTCATTCCTGTTAAATAAAACAATGAAGAGAGTAGGAATGACCCTATTTCAAATGCAAAGCACTGTGCATGAGAGAAGTAGGTTTGTTTAACCGGGATGAAGAACACCCAGCACTCCACACCTATGTTTCCTTTGCACATCTCATTTTCCTTAAACCAGATCCCTTTCCCATCTCCTTTGCTAGTCTTTGAGGGATCAGTCTGGCCAAGCTACACATAGTAACAATTGCCAGAGTGCAACAAGCAAGATTGGTGAACTGGTGGCCATGTGATTTAAGACTGCCTTTCTGTGGAGGTTTTCCTTCCTGTTCTGCTATCCAGCAGGAGTGGGAGGGTAGATAATACACAAAACAAATGTTGGAAGCAGTGGGTTACAGTGGGAACACATTGAATTGGCATTCCAGGGGATAAGTTCTAAATCCCCACCTTATTACAGAGGAGAACATGTCCAAAGATAATCTTGAAATCTTGATCTGTTCTTTATCATCCCATACATGCTTCCACTCCTTAAATTAAGAGGTAGAGCCTATTTGCTCTCCCTCTGAATCTAAGCTGGCTTCAGTGACTTGTTTAACCAATATAACTTGGTGGTAGTGACGTTCTGGAACTCCTCAGACTAGGTCAAAAGAAGCCTTGCCCCTCACTCCTGGTCCCTTGGATGACTTGTTCTGGGGACAATCCTTCTTGACACCCAGTCACTAAGTTGTAAGAAGCCCAATCCCCATAAAGAGGCCATGTGGAGGTGTTCCGGTTGACAGTCCCAGCTGAACTTCCAGCACAGAGCCAGTGCCAACTGCTAGCCAGCTTGGATATCCAGCCTAATCAAGGTTGCAGATCACTACTGACTGCAAATGCCTGGGAGACCCCAAGTGAGAATTGTTTAGCTGAGCATAATCAACCCACAGAACCACTAGAGATAGCAATAAATCGCTGTTTTTAAGCCACAGCATTTTGGAGCAGTGCCTTATGCAATAACAGACAACCAGAGAACAAATACCATCCAGCTTTTACCTTAGACAAAAATCACTTCGTATCTCTGGATCTTAGTCTCCTTATCTGTAAAATAAGGGGGTAAAACTAGAACATCTCAAAGATCACCTTTTTTGTGAGTAATGACAGGTTCCATTTGGTGCCACAGTTTAAAAAATATGGAGTGTTTCATGAATATGTGTGCCACCTTAAACCAAATGACTCTACAGCTTCAGTTCTGAAGGCAACATCAAAAGGATGACCAATTCTACATCCATTTTTACTGAAATAACCACAGTAAAGTGAGATCATCTTAGAGTAAGCCAAACTCCTCTTGGTAGAATGAAGTATTTAATAAGGACCAGAAAAAAAACAAAAACAAATGATATCCTAATAAAGAAGAGAGAAGCATTAAAAGGTATAGTGCAGATTGAGCATATCTATCCATTCAAAAAAGTGTAAACATTTACTACTTACTCGCTATTATATTTAACACGTTTAATAACGTAAGTCTTTTCATCAATTCTGTGTTTTGCTTTGAAAACTTGGCCAAATCCACCTGAGCCAATTAATTTTATTTCTTTAAAATCCTGGGCAAGCCTTAAAGAAAAAAAAAAACAGTTATTTTGACATTCCGTGCTCATCCCTTCCCCACTTCCCCACTCCTTTCCCTTTAATGTTACTTGTGAAATAGACAGTATAACAAACATGATTCTCTCCTTCTGAATAAGAAAGATCCACTTGGCAGAAGCTCTTGATTCACAGAGGCTCACTCCTCCCAGGGCAAGTCCAACATAACAGATCACCCCTGGCAGTCACAGTCAACTGCTGGCTTTTCAACAGCCATGATAAGGCCAGGCGCAGTGGCTCACGCCTATAATCCCAGCACTTTGGGAAGCCAAGGCAGGTGAATCCCCTGAGGTTAAGAGTTCAAGACCAACCTGGCCAACATGGTTGGTTTCCAGTATTTTATTTTATTATTTTATTTTATTTTTTTATTGAGACAGAGTCTTGCCCCTGTCACCCAGGCTGGAGTTCAATGGTGCAGTCTCGGCTCACTACAACCTCCACCTCCCAGGTTCAAGCAATTCTCCTGCCTCAGCCTCCCAACTAGCTGGGACTACAGGCATGTGCCATCATGCCCAGCTAACTTTTGTATTTTTAGTAGAGATGAGGTTTCACCATGTTAATCAGGCTGGTCTAGAACTCCTGACCTCAGGTGATCTACCCGCCGTGGCCTCCCAAAGTGCTGGGATTACAGGTGTGAGCCACTGCACCTGGCCTGGATGCCAATATTTTAATCCCCACCCATCGTCCCCACAATACTCCTATTCTCCCAATTAAAAAACCAGATGGCCCCTATAGACTGGTTCAGGATTTGCGACAAATCAACTCCACTATTGTTCCTGTTTGTCCTGTTGTCTCAAACCCCTATATCCTCCTGTCGCAAACTCCTCCCAACACTAGCTATTTCTCTGCATTAGACCTCAAAGATGCCTTTCATACTATCCCTCTACATCCCTCCTCTCAACACCTTTTTGCTTTCACTTGGACTGATGCTGATACAGGCTGCTCCCAACAACTCGCCTGGATTGTCTTCCCCCGGGGTTTAGGGACAGGCCTTACTATTTCAGTCAGGCACTTCAACTGGACCTCTCCCAACTCCCTCTACAACACGGCGTTTTGCTTCAACATGTGGACGATTTACTATTTGCAGCCCCTCTCTAGAAGATTGTATTCAACACACCACCAGGCTTTTAAATTTTTTGGCTGAATGTGGGTACTTGGGATCCAGAAGGAAGACCCAATTAACCTCTCCAAATGTTTCATACCTAGGATCAATCCTAACTCCAAATACTTGAGAAATTCCACTGACATGAAAGCAAGGCATTCAACAAATCCCATTTCCTAACACAAAAAGGGACTTTCTTTCTCTTTGGATTAGTGGGATATTTCCCATTACAGATGGCAAATTTTGCCACTATCGCTAAACCTCTTTATGATCACACAAAAGGAAATCTTGACCAACCACTCACTCCCACCCCAGACCTTTATCAAGGTTTCTCTCACCTAAAACGTTCCTTATTACAGGCCCCCCTTAGGCCCTCCAAACCCACTAAGATCTTTACATCTACATTTACACAGTTCTCATAATCAGGCCCTTGGACCATTAGCTCAACCTACAGGAGATTCCCTCCAACCAGTGGCATATTTTTCAAAAGAACTTGACCCCATTTACAAAAGCTGGCCCCTTTCCTTAAAAAATTTGTCCACAGCCTCTTTAATTATCCCTGAGGCACAGACTCACATTCTATGAACTTCTTCAGGTATTTTCTTCTCACAGTCTATAAGATATGCTCAGCCATAAGGCACTCACTTCCATCTCCTTCCCTAGCATGCAAGTCCTACATTCAAACCTCCTTCAACCCTCTCTCTCTTCATAGATGCTGCCCCAATCCTGCTACTCTTTTATCTTCAACACTGATTTTGGACCACGACCAACACTCATGCTCTGATCCAACTGAAAGTTCTCTCACCATGTTTCACCACCTTACTTCTATTCACATAAAGGGAGCCCTAGATTAGTTTATAGTGCATCAAAAAACCCTTTCCTCCAAGCACTGAGGGATATCATGAGGATACCTACTCTCTTCCACCTAGAAGAATTATAAAGCCTACCCCCTTGCCTTTGGGCACATCCTCCCAACAAGCAGAATTAGTTGCCCTAATTAGAGCATCAACCCTAGCAAAAAACACACAAGTTAATATATACACTAATTCTAAATATGCCTATAATATCAACCATTCCACTGCCCAAATTTGGAGCAAGTGAGACTATCTCACAGCTAAGGGAACTCCTATCATTAATGGAAAACGAATCCATCATTTACTAAAGGCAGCTCTTCTTCCAGAAAAAGTTGCAGCTTTCTATTGCAAAGGATACCAATCAGATAAAAGACACATTTCTTTAGGGAATCGTGAGCCTGACTATTGGGCAAAACATGCCTCCAACCAATCATCCAATTCTCCAATATCTATTTCCCCTCACACAACATATCACCTCCTTTTATCCTGAACACCAAATACAACAACATGGTGAAACCCTGTCTCTACTAAAAATAAAAATAAAAAAATTAGCCAGCATGGTGGTGTGTGCCTGTAATCCCATCTACTTGGGAGACTGAGACAGGAGAATCGCTTGAACCTGGGAGGTGAAGGTTGCAGTGAGTCAGGATCATGCCATTGCACTCCAGCCTGGGCGACAAAGTGAGACTCCATCTCAGAAAAAAAAAAACAAAACTAATAGCAGGGTCACAATTCAAACTCCCATACGGGTTCATACAAAACAAATCAGTCCTGCCTGACCCTGAAAAAACAACTCTTTTATGGGACATCCACAACCTCTTCCATGCTAGCCATTCCCTTCTACAACATTTCTTAAGTTCCCACACATGCATAACCCGAGATATAATGAAACAGTTGAAAGCCACTTCCCATCAATGCTCTATTTGCCAGAAAGCTTCACCCCCACTCCAACACTAGACCCCCTTCTTTTCCAACCCATCCAGCCAGGGGACATCTTCCAGGACAAGACTGGTAAATTGATTTTACCCATATCCCCCAAGTAAAAAAGTTTTGATTTCTTTTGGTTCTGGTTGACACCTTTTCAGGATGGGTCAAGGCTTTTCCCACAACCAACAAATGAGCTTCTACTATCACCTCCAAATTTATGACAGAAATCATCCCCAGGTTCAGGTGCCTCTTTCTTTTCAATCTGATAATGGTTCTGAATTCATTTCTCAAATTACTCAAACACTTGCACAAGCCCTACGAATCACCTGGAAGCTATAAATCCCCTATTGACCTCAATCTTCAGGAAAGATTGAAAAAATGAATAGCATGTTAACAAACACCCTCACCAGGTACTCACTCCAGACACATAAAGACTGGGTTTCACTTTTACCTTTAGCCCTTCTGAAAATTCGGGGACTCCCACATAAACCGCTAATGCTCAGCCCCTTTGAACTCCTGTGTGGGACATGTCTCCTTTGGTTCCACCTCAGGGTCAAGGCCCACTTCTAACAACCCCTCTCATTTCCCCTCTTCTGCCTGCCATCTGCCATTTCATTTGGGAATATGCTGACAATTACCTGCCACAACCTGTCGCCGACCTCTCTAATCCCTTCCTACAGCCAGGAGACTGGGTTCTGGTGAAAGATCCCAGCCATCCCTCCAATTCCACCCTCACACCGAAATGGAAGGGGCCTTACCAGATCATCCTTCCTACACCCACGGCAGCAAAGCTCCAGGGACTCCCCAGCTGGTTTCATTATACTTCTCTCAAGAAAACAGACTTCCCTTCACTGCGCACTCAGACAACCAAATCTAAACCCCCTTCAGCCTTCATCTCCATAGGACCCACTTCCCTTCATCTCACCCAAATGCCAGAGGAAAAGGAAGAGAAATTCACCTAAGCAGCTATGTCTCTTTGTCTCCCAGACTTTCATTGCTTCCTAACTAACCTTGTTACAGACCTTCAGTGGTACCCCTATGAAACTCCCATCATACATCCTGATCAGTTCCTATTATTCCTTAAGATTTATGGCTTCAAAAACTTTCCAGGACTTTACTTCTACCCAAATAACTTTTTTCTCCTTTTGCTTGTTCCTTTCAATATAAATTCCCTAATGACATCAGCCTCACCAATACAACCACTCCTCACTGCTCTCAAACTAGAACGTTCTAGAAACCTTACGCAACCCCTCTTGCTGCCAGCTCTCTTGCTTTGCTCCAGAATGCTGGATGTGTTTATTGCTGTCTTCCTCAGCTTACACAGCCCTTCCTCTACTCTGTCATGACCTTTTAACAGGAAACATATCCCCAATCTATAAACTCCAAAAACGAGCTTTCTTTTATGAAAGAGCTGACACTCCGGTCAGAGATTATCCCACTTCCCTGGCCAACCAGGCCAACAAATTATTTCAAACCTATTACAATTCCCTACAATGCCTTAAGCCCCAAGGCCCACCCATTGAAGGGCCCATAACTAAACACACTCCCCTTTTACAACAAGCTTCACTTTGCTTTTCAGACTCTGAGGGAAATTTCCCTGTAAGGTCCTTAACACCTGACTAATATAACAGCACTATCGTTGTTAAACACTCATCTGACCATCAAACTAACCAAGTTGACTACCAAGTATCACATGAAGTGAATGGACCATTTCTGCAACCTACTCCTTTTACAGCCTCTCCCTCAACCAATGCCTCCGGCCTTATTTGTGCTGTCCCTAGTGCCCACCTTTATCCATGGCTCAATAACAGTGGTGCAATATCTGATCACATTAAATGTGTAAAAAAGTAACTCCGCCTATATCTCTACTACAGCGGGTGATTCCCTGTCCTCCTCCTCGTCCACCTGGAGTAATCACAGGAAAGAAGAAACATCCCTTCTTTAATTCACTTGTTTTCTTTCCGTATCCTCACCTGTATTTACGACAAAGGCTTATTTTTTGCGTGTGGTACCAACGACATATCTTTGTCTCCCCACCAACTGGACCAGAACCTATACCCTAGTTTATCTTTCTTCCTCCATGGGACTAGTTTCTCCTAGCCAACCATGCCCGTCCCATCCATCCAGTATGTTAGGAAGAGGAGGGCCATCCATGTCATTCCTTTAATGGCTGCCTTGGCTATAACTTCCAGACTTGGACTGGGAGCAGGCAGATTGGCCACCTCCTTAACATACCTTAACATACCGTAAAGCTCTTTCCACAGAGCTACAGGGTTCTTTAGAAGATATAGCCTGAAGCCTTACAAGAGTCCAAGACAAACTAGACTCCTTGGCTGCAGTAGTCCTCCAAAATAGATGGGGACTAGATCTTAGAATGTCTGAAAAAGAGGACCTCTGCCTCTCACTGGGTGAGGAATGTTGCTTCTATCTCAACCAATCTGGCCTAGTAAGAGACAATGCTGAAAAACTTAAAGAAAGAACTAAAAAGCTAAAGGGATAGCTGCAGGGTCCAGCCCCGCAGGGTCTCGTGGGTGTTCTTTTGTGTGTGGAGATGACAGATTGCAGGAGGAAAGACACAAGGACACAGAGATAAGAGAAGAATTCAGGTGGACTTGGGGGACCACTGCTACCAAGGCACAAGGTCCAGCAATGGCCCTGAATGCCTGGACACGCTGATATTTATCAGATACACGGTAGGGGGACAGGGCCAGGAGAGTGACTCATTTGACATGATTGGTAGGGGTGAAGCAAATCACATACTTTCAATACGGGGGGCCACATGGGTACAGTACGGAGGGCCATGTGGGTACAGTACAGGGAACCCCTCCCTCTCATGTAGCCACTGCAAGGAGGGGAGGCAAATACATCAGTATTTTTCTATGCACTTAGATCAAAGTCTTTTAGAATTCCTCTAGTCTTACTTGTCACAACTTCTAAGAATTTATAAGGGAGCATTGGGTGGGAAAGTGGAACATGAAAGTGGACAAGGATGGTGACCATCGGAGCACAGAACCACGGAGAGGTGTTCAAGCCCCTGGATATCCGTGGGCCGGCCTGATTAGCATCAGACCTTCCTCAAGAGCCGGACAGAGCAGAGTGTTCTCTCAACTCCCCAGTGAAAGGGAAACTCCCCCTCATGGCCTGTGTCCCCAGGCACTGGCGTTACTGCAAGGCCTGCCTGCTAAGTAAGCGGCACCTCCCCAGGCACTGGCGCTACTGCAAGGCATTTTCTCTTGCCTCTGATCACTTCTCAAAATGTCCCTTCAGTTCCGAATTATATTTCACCTGATTATTTCTCTATTATAAGGCTAAAAATGTTCCTACACTATAATACTAAAGCAAAGGTTAATAATAGAGAATAATAATGTAATAAGATTGATTTATATAATTAATTATGTGATTGTATCTCAGTCTATTTGGTGTCATTGCTATAACTAAGTAATCGTTTATTATGCTGGGACAGATTGTGCCTTCAGTCTCTTGCCATGGCACCTGGGCAACCTTCTTCCCACAATTAGCAAAACATCCAAATAGATTCTTGGTTTGGGAACAAAATCATCACGTGGGTCATCCCATTCCTGGGCCCTCTCCTAATGATATGCCTAGGACTAATGTTCTTAACCTGCCTAATTAACCTGATTCAAAGATTTTTAACCAACAGGATCATGGCCATTTCACAGAAAACTATCCAAAAGCATCTACAGAAGGCATTACTCCTACAGTCGATCTGAGACCAAAGAACTCTCCACCTCCCCTGCTCTGCAGGAAGTAGCCAGGAAAAAACATGCTGCCCCTCATCATTTTATAACTATAGGATCTGGATTGACCTAACAGGAGCACTGCCATCTTGGACTAGCACCACCATTTTAAGTTCCCCTTGATTAAAAATTGCCTAAATTCAGCTCAAACAACAGCCTAAAGGCAAATGTCAGCATGACCATAAACCACAAATGACTCCTCTAATCAGAAACATTCCAATTTTGAGATAAACCCCCTCTGGCTAGAGACACACAAATCTGAAATAACCTCCCCTCCAACCAGAAACATGCCAGCCCAGGATAACCTCCCCTCCAACCAGAGACATTCTACTCCCACCATAAAACTCTCCTCCACCCAGAAACATTCCGAATCTGCGATAAGCTCTCACTCCCTAACCCTTAAATACCCTTAGTTTGTAAGAGATAATGCTCCTGACTGAAATCGGCCAGAAGCCCCTCTCAGGTTTATTCTCCAAAATAAACCTGTCTTTGTCTGTTGAGCCACTTTCATAGTTCCTTCTTTCTTCAGCTCTTAAAATCTTACCTGATATCCACAGTATACTTCATTCCTTTCATGTCAGGAGGGTCAAATGTAGGTGCCAAATGTCTAAAAATTAAGAGTTGAATATAAAACTCAAATAAAATTGAAATCAAATAGAACTTGTTTAGTGTTAATGTTAACCTTTTTCTTTTCTTTCTTTCTTGTTTTTTTTTCTTCTAAGGCAAGGTCTTACTCCATCTCTCAGCCTAGAGTGCAGTGATATGATCATAGCTCACAACTTTGAAATCCTGGGCTCAGAGGAGATCCTCCCACCTCAGCCTGCCAGGTAGCTGGGACTACAGGCATGTGCCACCATACTTAGCTCATTCTTTTTATTTTTCGTAGAGAAGGGGTCTTTCTATATTATCCAGTCTGGTCTTAAACTCCTGAACCAAAGCCATCCTCCCACCTTGGCCTCCCAAAGTGCTGAGGAATACAGATGCAAGTCACTGTACCCAGCCAACTTTTTTTTAAAATAAAACTACATACTTACAGTTTTCCTCTGGTCTCTAATACTGTTTCATCCCTCTCCTGGCTCCTTTTTCCACCTTAAAGCATTCATTGTTGATGTGTCACTAACCTCTCCTTTTCCTCCTCCAGACTCAAAACGTCAGGAAGCAAATCTCCTTACACTCTCATCCTAGCTGTTATTCCTCACTGATGGTAAGCCACCTGCAATTGGAAATTTAAGTACCACCTAAAACTAAACATATCCAAAATGCTGTCTTCTCTGTAAGCCCTCAACTCCTCAACTTCCTTAACACCATTAGTGCCATGGTTCTTGACTGCACCCTGTTCAAAGTGAAGCAATCTTCAAATCCTTTCTCCTTTACCTCTTCTTCATGCTTTGACTCAGCTATGGGAATCTGTTTCCTCAGGTCATGTCCACTCTCCTCTCCATCCAAGCATCTACATCAAGAATCATCATTCTTCAACACATTTATCTACTGCTCAGAATATACTAGTGGCTCATAAGGGCTCCTACTGCCTTCTTACCCTCATTTCTGACTATTTACATATTTGCCTTTCTCTTCAGTTAACTGACATAGCATTTGACCTTTTTTTTTTTTTTTTTTTGAGACAGAGTTTTGCTCTTGTTACCCAGGCTGGAATGCAATGGCGCGATCTCGGCTCACTGCCACCTCCGCCTCCTGGGTTCAGGCAATTCTCCTGCCTCAGCCTCCCGAGTAGCTGGGATTACAGGCACGCGCCACCATGCCCAGCTAATTTTTTGTATTATTAGTAGAGATGGGGTTTCACCATGTTGACCAGGATGGTCTCGATCTCTTGACCTCATGATCCACCCGCCTCAGCCTCCCAAAGTGCTGGGATTACAGGCTTGAGCCACTGCGCCTGGCCCGCATTTGATCTTTTTTAATCCAAGTTTTTATGTTATTTTAAACTTATTTGTCTGCAAAATAATACACTTCTCTTGAAAACACTTCTACAGTGAAAACAGCCCAATTTCTTGCCAGCCTCATATAAATGATGCCCTTAACCTAATTACTCTAGCAACACCCCCATAGGGCTTTATGTCTATGGTGTAGTATGCACATACATTCAAATATTTCTTGACACAACTAAAATTATTTGTTTATAGATTTCAAGCTGTCTGCTTCTGAAACTCCACTCAAATAAGGGTATACATTACTCTACAAGTATTAAAAACAATAAGTAAGTCTGAAATAAAACTTCACTTCAAAATATGTTCAATGCATAATGATACTCACCTTTTTACCTTCCTCTGATTATTTCTGAGACCATTCTATAACAAAAGAAAGTGAGAAATAGTTTCAGATAACTAAATCGATCATCTTCCTTTCTCCTGTATTTCTAGATGGCTCTGTGACTAATTCCTTAGTCCATCCATGTCTATATTCTCTTCAACCTCTGTACAAACACTTAGCATTGTAAGACTTAATTTTTTGCCAATCTAACGAGTTTAAAATAGTATCTACTTGTCTTGATTTACATTTTCCTGATTCCTAGTAAAGTATCTTTTAATATTTGTTGCCCATTGGGTATCTCTTCTCTGAACTATCTGTTTATAAGCTTTGTATATTTTTCTACTGAGTTGCTTGCCTTTTTCTTACTGATTTGTAGTTCTTTATAACAGAATCCTCTCGTAACACTAATCATCAAAAGCATAGATTTTGCTCTAACTTCAGCATTGCCTCATTATGTGCACAAAAAAATTATCTGATTTTTTTTTTTTTTTTTGAGATGGAGTCTCACTATGTTGCCTAGGCTGGTCCTGAACTCCTGGGCTAAAGCAATCCTCCCACCTTGGCCTCACAAGTGGCTGCAGACTACAGGCATGTACCACTGCACCAGGCTAAAAAATTATCTGATTTCGAGTTTACTTTTAATGTTGTTTAATTCTAATTTTTAAAAACAAACAAAACTATATTAGTAAATCTTTAAATATTATCCCATTGGTGGGAGAAAAAAGCAAGATCATAGGAATATATTAAAATATAAGGGTGAGTGAGGAAAAACAGGCAACATGTGAATGAATGAGGAATGGAACTTAATTTTAAAGAGTCAAAGGGCTGCTGAATATTATCATTTAATAAGAGTGCATAAGATAAAAATATAAAAATTATGATGGAATACTGGAAGTTATTTTTAAATAAGGAAACACACAGAAAAATAAGATTAAGTAGGAAGCTTCAAGACTAATACAATACCATAGACAATGAAGAACAATTGTTTAAACTATTGTTAAAATTTATCTCTGATGTATCTGCTGAGAAACTACTTTCAGGTGATGATTCAGAAGCCCTAGAAGAAAAGGATATAACTATTAGTTTACCATTTTTTATCACTGATTCTTTCTCTAAATTCTCCTTAAACATTAAATATTTTTATAAAAATTTCTTTCAGATGGCAATTAAATATCTTAATTGTTTGTCTACACTTACAATGTGCTGGTCACTAAAGGGTTGTTTTGGATGTCACGCACAGGAGTAAAAGAAACAGAGGATGTGGAGTCAGCTTTCTGAAAGAAAGAGTGCCCATTAGTAGGCTTAAATGCAACTAATTATTTCTCTACAGAGGCTCAGTGTCTGTATACTATCACAGTTACTTTGACACATTAGCAAATTCACAACCATAAACAATTACAATATTAATAACATTTTTAACGGATGTTTAGTCTGGATTTTATTTTATTTTTTATTTTACTTTTCTGGATCACAGGGCAGATAATTTTTGTTTGTTTGTTTGTTTTTGAGACAGGATTTGGCTCTGTCATTCAGGTTGAAGTACAGTGGCACCATGTTGGTTCACTGCAACCTCCACCTCCCAGGCTCAGGCGATCCTCCCATCTTAGCTTCCCGAGGACAGTAGTCTCAGCTGAAACTACAGGTGCATCGCACCACACCTGTCTAATTTTTTTTTTTTTTTTTTTTTTTTGTAGAGACATGGTTTTGGTCTCAAACTCCTGAGCTCAGGAGATCCACCAGCCTTGGCCTTCCAAAGTGCTAAGATTACAGGTGTGAGCCACCGCGCCTGGCCTGGTCTGGATTTTAAAAACCACCCTGAGTTACCCACAGAATTTTTATCCCTCTGAGGCCTCATGGCCCCATGGCACATGGTTCATTGGTGTGACACAGAATGGAGGAATCATTTTGCTAAATCACTGGATGTCTTGGCATAATGTAAACACAGTCTAACCTCAAGTCAACTTCAGACGGAATTTTAAACACAAAATTTTAATCCAAAGGCAGTACGTACCACTGAGGTTTCTTCTGATTTATGTATCTGAAGATATGCAAGTTTAGCAGCCAATTGTTTTGCTTCCTGTTTAGTAGAACCTGTACCAATACCATATTCTTTCTGCCCCACTTTGCATTTATAATGAAATCTAGGAGAAATCATGGAAGGTACTTATACAAACATGAAAAATATAGTAAATCCAACGTATGACTAAAAAGTCCATAGTAACAGAGATCTTAAGATAACACTAATTTATTAGATAGATTTATATTTCATATCTTGCATAATTTAAACCTTCAGTAACATGCCTGACCAATGTCTCTGAATAACCAGGATCAGCTGATATCTGAGCTTGCATTTTCCAGGCAATTTCTAATCTTTTGTTTTTTTTTTTTGCTTAAAGATCTGGCACAAAGGCACTAAGTAGTGATTTTTTTCTTTAATTCCCCAAAGGTCAAAAGGTATGGAGGTAGAAATAAAAGAGATCCAGTAGAGGATCTTTTTTTCAGAGGTGCTCAAATGGGAAAGAAAAAACCAGTAGAGAAAATGAGGCTTCCACAGGAGAAGCTATGAGGTTACAGTGCTGCGGCTTTGTAGGGAAAGAGCAAAGCATGGATTCTGCTCTAACTTCAACACTGTCTGCCATCTGCTTATGTGCACAAAAATTGAGAAAATCCCCACAGTGGGCCAGGCGCAGTGGCTCACGCCTGTAATCCCAGCACTTTGGGAGGCCAAGGTGGGTGAATCACGAGGTCAGGAGTTCAAGACTAGCCTGGCCAATATTATGAAACCCCATCTCTACTAAATATATAAAAAACTGGCTGGGCGTGGTGGCGTGAGCCTTTATTCCCAGCTACTCAGGAGGCTGAGGCAGGAGAATCGCTTGAACCTGGGAGGTGGAGGTTGCAGTGAGCCAAGATTGCACCACTGCACTCCAGCCTGGGTGACAGAGCAAGACTTCATCTCAAAAAAGAAAAGAGAAAATCCCCACCTTGCAGATGCCCGATACTAAAGTCCACACTCTCCTCCTATTAGAGGCAACAACATTTGTGGCTAGGCAAGGACACTTGGACAATTACATAAGAACTATTTTTCAGGGATAAAACAATGGACATGGCAATTTACATCATGGAGTTACTATATATTACTGCAAAATTATTCCGGTATTTGAACTCTTTTTCCTTTGTGTTTCCGCTGGAGGCCATCGAGAGAAACACATTCAAACAGGGTGAGTCTTCCCTGCTAGATCCTCAATTAAATAGCTGGGATGAGTGACTGGATCATTTCTATAACTTCTGTATTTTTCAGGTACCACACGAAATATATTTCTTCTCTCTTTTAGATATCTAATGTTAGAGAACGTAATTCAAAGGAACCAGAAAGGTGAGCTACAGAAAATAAAACAGTCTCTTAATTATTGAGATTGACCCACAGATTCACTTTTGACTATTTTATTCCAATGAAAACTATCACATTTTTCTCCTCCTGGTTTTGGCCCAAACACCATGACAATAAATAGCTGAGTCAATACATAGAATAGTATCCTAAAATGATGATTTGAACTATTTGCCATGGATTTTTTTTCTTCTTTCTCATTAACTGGTTGGTTATAGTTGAAAATCACCTCATACTCATTTGATTTCTGCTTTTTTCAGTTCCAATTCATTCTTTATCCTCACTTCCACACATCTTAGCTCACTGGTGATGTTCTCAGTAACTTTGAAATGAGTTCATCTGTCTCATCAGATCCCTCAAATCCTAGTCTCCTCACAGCCTAGGGCTAAAACTCATTCCTTCTGATACAAGGTCTTCATTCATTTAATAAAAAAAAAAAATTTTTTTTTTTGAGACTGAGTTTCGCTCTTGTTACCCAGGCTGGAGTGCAATGGTGCGATCTTGGCTCACCACAACCTCAGTCTCCTGGTCAGCAATTCTCCTGCCTCAGCCTCCTGAGTAGCTGGGACTACAGGCATGCGCCACCATGCCCAGCTAAATTTTGTATTTTTAGTAGAGACGGGGTTTCAC
This sequence comes from Callithrix jacchus, assembly GCF_049354715.1. Lineage (NCBI taxonomy): Eukaryota > Metazoa > Chordata > Mammalia > Primates > Cebidae > Callithrix > Callithrix jacchus. Next base: position 77,845,401 of record NC_133515.1, on the reverse strand, counting down.
CATGTTGACCAGGATTGTCTCGATCTCTTGACCTTGTGATCCACCCATCTTGGCCTCCCAAAGTGCTGGGATTATAGGCGTGAGCCACCACGCCCAGCCTCATTTAATCAAATTTGAAGGACAAATACCTGGACAAAGAGCTCCCTGATCTGACAAGGATGAAGAATCATTCTATACAAGTGGCAGAGAGGTTTTCAGACAGTTACCACCATCATGACCTCAATGATGAAAAGATCTCTGCATTCCTTATTTATTTATTTATTTTGAGATGGAGTCTCATTCTATTGCCAAGATAGAGTGCAGTGGCGTGATCTTGGCTCACTGTAACCTCCATCTTCTGGGTTCAAATGATTCTCCTGCCTTAGCCTTATAAGTAGCTGGGACTACAGGCATGTGCCATCACGCTCAGCTAATTTTTATAGTTTTAGTAGAGACGGGATTTCACCATGTTGGCCAGGATGGTCTCAATCTCTTGACCTCATGATCCACTCGCCTCAGCCTCCCAAAGTGCTGGGATTACAGGCATGAGCCACCTTGTTTGGCCAGATCTCTGCATTCTTCGAGCAGTGGCACCCTGTACTCTCTTGGGCGTTCCACAGACTAAACCATCCAGCTACATCTCTGAAATAAAGGATTACCCTAATTTGATCAATTATGGTAAATGGATCCCATGGTTTTAGCAATTAAGCATTTTAACTACAAATAACAAATCCAATTGCTTATCAACCATATAAAACCTTCCATACAGAATGTTTAAAAGGACACATATTTCTGGAAAATTAGACATGAAAATAAACCTACTTTATTGCTTAGATACAATGAAACAGAAAGAAAAGCCAAACTATGTCTCACCCTTCTGGCCCATTCACCCCCGATGCACATTGTTCATAATTTACAGTCAGTCTTTCCTTCTGGGCAATTCTATTGATAAGGCCTATGTAATTCCCCATGGATGATCTTTCTGAAGAATCGGTTGGTGTCAATGATAAAGGACTAACTGCCTACAAAAGAAAAAAAAATCTTGTTTAATATAAATGACATCAAAGATTTAATGTTCTACATTTTATTCTTCTAATAAAATTACTAAATGAGCAATTTGAAAGACAACTGTATGTTATATATTTTCCTATTATATTACCTTGAGTAAAAGTGTGACCATCTATCTCCCTCTATCAGAAAAAAAAATCTACAAAGATACATTTTAACAATAGGAAAGAAGTCACCCATTTTTCTTTTATTGTTTCATAAGGAAAAACAAAATAGTCAATGTTCTTGTTTGTTCTTGAAAAGTACTATAACACTTTCTAACTTATTATATCCCATCTAATCTCAAAAAACAAGGCAAGAGATATTATAGCAAAGCTGTATACAGGATCACAAGTTAATGAAAAAGATGAATATAATCGTATCATTTCTACTATTGTTACCTCTACCATTTTTTTTCTTAGTCCAACAAAAATCTTGTCCAAAGTTTGCTTTTTTTTAAGATAGAGTTTTGCTCTTGTTGCTGGTGCAATCTTGGCTCACTGCAACCTCCGACTCCCAGGCCAGGTTCAAGCAATTCTCTGCCTCTGCCTCCCAAGTAGCTGAGATTACAGGCATGTGCCACTACATCCGAATAATTTTTATTGTTTTATTGAAGATGGGGTTTCACCATGTTGATCAGGCTGGTCTTGAACTCCTGAACTCAATGATCCACCCGCCTCGGCCTCCCAAAGTGCTGGGATTACAGGCATGAGTCACCATGCCCAGCTGCTATTTTTTTTTTTTTTTTTTGAGACAGGGTGTCACTTTCTCATCCAGGCTAGAGTGCAGACCTCAGGTCACTGCAGCCTCGACCTCCCAGGTTGAAACAATTTTCCTGTCTTAGCCCCACAAGTACTTGGAACTACCCGCATGTGCCACCATGCCCAGGTAATTTTTTTGTATTTTTTATAGAGATGGGGTTTGGCCATGTTACCCAGGCTGGTCTCAAACTCCTAAGCTCAAGCTATCTGCCTGCCTCAGCCTTCTAAAATGCTAGGATTTTATAGGCATGAGCCACCACACTCAGCTGAGTTTTGATCTTTTATTAATCTTGTCACAAAACTAATTTTTGGTTTTATTGATTTTCTTTCTTTTCTTTTTTTGTTTCTTTTACAGTAATTTCAACCATTGTTATTTTGTTTCTTCTGCTTTTTGGTGGTAAGACATTCTACTTTTTTTCTAACTTCTTGACTCAGTTTTCTAGCTCATTAATAATTACAATTTGTAATTTTGCTTGATTTAAAAAAAAAATTTGGGGGCAGGGCACAGTGGCTCATGCCTGTAATCCCTGCAATTTGGTAGGCTGAGGCAGGTGGATCAACTGAGGTCAAAATTCAAGACTAGGCTGGCCAACATGATGAAACCCGTCTCTACTAAATATACAAAAATTATCCAGGCATGGTGGCAGGTGTCTGTAATCTCAGCTACTCAGGAGGCTGAGGCAGGAGAATTGCTTGAACCGGGGAGGCAGAGGTTGCAGTGAGTCGAGATCACACCACTGCACTCCATTCTGGGCGACAACAGCAAAACTCTGTCTCAAAAAATATAAATAAAAATTTAATTAGAAGGATGATATCTTAAAGATACCATCTTTAAGATTTTCAAGAATCTTGAAACCTAAATTTTCCCCAAATTTTCAAAATCTGAGAACGGTCCTCTGTTGTCTAAAATGGAAATGACTTAATGTCTCATTTTATAACCATTGCTGTACTATCTCCTGGTTTATCATATTGCTGTGCACAGCATGAAACTTTACAAATATTTACATTTTACATATTTTTCTTCTCCTCTTTAGATGCTTATAGAATTCTTTCTTCATCTCTGGAGCTTAGCACTTTTATAAGAAGCAATGTTGGTCTGGGTGGTTCTGAATTTTCTTGTATCTATTACATTGCTTTAATGTGCAGTCAAGTCTTTCTTTATTTCATAAGCATTTTCTGCTGAAATCTCTTCAGGTCATTTTCTTCTGTACTATTTACTCTGTTCTCATCTTCAGGGATACTAGTCACATGTATATTGGTTCTTTATTATTTGCTCTTTGTAAACACTTGGCTTTCTATATCCATGGGTTCCAAATCCCTGGATTCAACCAATCATGGATCAAAAATATTTGGATAAAAAAATGAAGTTTGCATCTGTACTAAATATATACAGATTTTTTTCTTGTCATCATTCCCTAAACAACACAGCAGAACAACTACTTATAGCTGGGTGTGGTGGCTCACGCCTGTAATCCTAGCACTTTGTGGGGCTGAAGGGGGCCGATCACTTGAGCCTAGGAGTTCAAGACCAGCCTGGGAAACATAGTGAGACCCCAGCTCTACAAAAAAATACAAAAACTCCTGGGTTATAGCACAATGCATTACTCACATGTTTGTGGGGACACTGCTGTACGCAAATCTGTGCTACAGTCTTATAAAAAAGTCTAGCACAGGGCTGGGTGCAGTGGCTCACGCCTGTAATCCCAGTGCTTTGAGAGGCTGAGATGAGTGGATCACAAGGTCAGGAGATTGAGGCCAGCCTGGCCAACATGGTTGAAACGCCATCTCTACTAAAAAGACAAAAAATTAGCAGGATATTGTGGCAGGTCCCTGTAATCCCAGCTACTTGAGAGGCTAAGGCAGGAGAATCGCTTGAACCTAGGAGGCGGACATTGAAGTGAGCTGAGACCCCGCCACTGCATTCTCTATCTAAAAAAAAAGTCTAGCACATACAATTACTTACAGTACAGAATACTGGATAATGATAAGCAACTATGTTACTGGCTTATGTATTTATACTATACGTTTTATCATTATTTTAGAATGTACTTCTTCTACTTAAAAAAAAAGAAAGTAACTGTAAAACAGCCTCGGCTGGGCGTAGTGACTCATGCCTCTAATCACAGCACTTTGGGAGGCCGAGGCAGGCGGATCACGATGTCAAGAGATCGAGACCATCCTAGCCAACATGGTGAAAGCCCATCTCTACTAAAAATACAAAAATTAGCTGGGCATGGTGGCGCACGCCTGTAGTCCCAGCTACTCAGGAGGCTGAGGCAGGGGAATTGCTTGAACCCCGTAGGCAGAGGTTTCAGTGAGCCAAGATCGTGCCACTGCATTCCAGCCTGGCACCTGGCAACAGAGGGAGACTCTGTCTCAAAAAATAAAAATAAAAAAAATAAAACAGCCTCGGGCAGGTCCTTCAGAAGGTAATCCAAGAGAAGGTATTGTTACAATAGGAGACAGCTTCATGTATGTTATTGCTCCTGAAGACTTTCCAGAGGGACAAAATGTGGAGGTGAAAGATGGTGATGTTCATGATCCTAACACTGTGTAGGCCTAGGGCTGATATGTATGTTTCTGTTGTAATTTTTTCTTTCTTTCTTTCTTTCTTTTTTTGAGACAGGGTCTTGCTCTGTTGCACAGGCTGGAATGCAGTCGCAAGATCACAGCTCACTGCAGCCCCAGCCTCTCAGGCACATGATCCTCCTGCCTCAGCCTCCTGAGTAGCTGGGACTACAGACACATGCCACCAAGCCCAGCTAATGTTTTCTATTTTTAGTACAGACAGGGTTTCGCCATGTTGCCCTGGATAACTATCTTGACCTCCCAAAGTGCAGGGATTATAGGCATGAACCACCATGCTCATGCCCAGCCTTTTTTTTTTTTTTTTTTGAGACAGGGTCTCGCTCTGTCACCCAGGCTGGAGTGTAGTGGCATAATCATGGCTCCTTGACATCCCAGGCATGAACCACTGTGCCCAACCATGTTCTAAGTTTTTGCAACAAAGTTTAAAAGTAAAAAAAAAAGTTTAAAATTTTAAAAATAGAAAAAAGCTTATAGAATAAAGATGTAAAGAAAGAAAATATTTTTGTATAGCCATACTATGCGTTTGTGTTTTAAGCTAAGTGTTATCAGGAAAGAATCAAAATGTTAAAAATAAGAAGTTTATAAAGTAAAAGAGTTACAGAGCAACTTCCAGGCCTGCAGCTCCATTCATGCATGGGATGTGTCCTATATGGGTGTACTTTTGTTTGTCTTTTTTTTTTTGAGGCAGGGTCTCCAGGCTGGAGTGCAATGGTATAATCTCGGCTCACTACAACCTCCATCTCCAGGTTGAAGCAATTCTCCTTCCTCAGCCTCCCAAGTAGCTGGGATTACAGGTGCCTAACACCACGCCCAGCTAAATTTTTGTATTTTTAGGGTTTCGCCATGTTGGCCACGCTGATCTTGAACTCCTGACCTCAAGTGATCCACCTGCCTCAGCTTCCCGAAGTGCTGGGATTACAGGCAAGAGCCACCATGCCAGGACTTTGGTTTGTCTTTTATACTGTATTTTTACTGTACTTTTTCTGTGTTTGGATATGTTTAGATACATGAATACTAAACATTGTGTTATGATTGGCTATAGTATTCAGTATAGTAACATGCTGTACAGGTTTGTAGTCCAGGAGCAAGAGGCCATTCTACATAGCCTAGGTGTGTAGGAGTTATACCATCTAGGATTGTGTAAGTACCTCTATGATGTTTGTCCAATGAGGAAATTGCCTAAGGATGCATTTCTGACAATGTATTCTCCTTGAGAAGCAATGCATAACTGCATATGGGAAGATATGAATAGGTTATATGCAAATACTATGCCATTTTATACAAGGGAATTGAGCATCAGTGGATTTTGGCATCCACAGGGAGTCCTGGTACCAATCCCCGTGGACAGTGATGGATTGTTGTACATCATTTTCCCTATAATCACTTTCATCTCTTTTTTCTTTTTTACTATACTTCCTCAGTTAGCTGGAGGGGACTCCTCCCAGAACCTGTCACCTCATTTCCCACTGAACACTTCTTACCTTTCCATATTTGTTCAACTTTAGAGTGTTTAACTGTTGCTGACATTTTAAATAACTATTATCCAGCTTTGCCCACTGTGTCCTAGGTGTGGCTCTCACTCAGGGTTTCACAGAAACGAAGATGGGCGAAATGACTGAACCAAAGTCTTGAATGTAAGGGAACGTTTGAATGGCTTTACTCTGTATGAAGGTATTTTCTCACAGAGAGAAACAGAAAAAGTATTTGTAAGTTCCCTTTTACTAGGAAAAAAGGCAATCACTCACCTTGTTTTCCTTATTAAGTATCTCAACAGCTACTTTGGCTGCGGCATTTTTTGCTTCCTTTTTTGATCTACCTTCAGCTTCTGGAAATTCTCTCCCATCTATTATAACTTGAAATGCAAACCTGATTACAAAGAGAATATTTACAAAATATTATACAACTCATGCACTATCTAAAAACAAGTGCTCTAGTCATTACTACCTCCTACGACTACCTTTGAGGGTTTGAACCTACATTCAATATAGAATGTAAGCAGTCACCCCTAACAGCAAAACAGTACATCTTGTTGAAGCATGGAAAGGTTTCTACCCTCTTTTCTTTCTGGAATCATCTGTGGCTCCAAAGTAGTTACCAGTTTATGCCAAGAAGACTCACAAAACTAAAGTGTTGACCTCAAAGTTGTACCAGAGTTGCCATTTCCCGAGTTTACATTTACAAGGCCATATCATTTTTTTGTTTTGAGACAGAGTCTTGCACTGCCACCCAGACTGTAGTGCAGTATCTCGATCTCGGCTCACTGCAATCTCCACCTCCTGGGTTCAAGCAATTCTCCTGCCTCAGTCTCCCAAGTAGCTGTTAACTACAGGCATGTGCCGCCATGCCCAGCTAATTTATTTGTATTTTTAGTAGAGATGGGGTTTCACCATGTTGGCCCAGATAGTCTTGATCTCCTGACCTCGTGATCCATCCACCTTGTCCTCCCAATGTGCTGGGATTACAGGAGTGAGCCACCACATCTGGCAGGCCATATCTTTTTTTTTTTTTTCTTGAGACGGAGGTTCGCTCTTGTTACCCAGGCTGGAGTGCAATGGTGCGATCTCGGCTCACTGCAACCTCCGCCTCCTGGGTTCAGGCAATTCTCCTGCCTCAGCCTCCTGAGTAGCTGGGATTACAGGCACGCGCCACCGTGCCCAGCTAATTTTTTGTATTTTTAGTAGAGACGGGGTTTCACCATGTTGACCAGGATGGTCTCGATCTCTTGACCTTGTGATCCACCCGCCTCAGCCTCCCAAAGTGCTGGGATTACAGGCTTGGGCCGCCGCACCCAGCCAGGCCATATCATTTTTGATAGCAACTTACCTTCTATCATGTGGAGGTCCTGAATTAGGCAGTTCTTTATATCTAAGTACTACTCCCTGCTTCTGACGGTATTTATTAAGTTCCTCCATGAAGAAACCTGGTGAAAGATCACCAGCCATATCTTCTAGTATCCTACAACAAAAGAGACATTTGAATGAGTGATAGTTACAGAACATATTTAATCTGAGTTTCTCAGTGCAGTTTAGGAGACAGAGGGGTTGGCAAGACTCTCCTTTACAGGACTCGTCTCAATCCCACATAAATGAACAGATTTTCTTTCAAAATCGTTCTTTCTTTCTCATTGACTACACAATAAAGTTCATTTCTCCAAAACTTTCTACTTTAAAAACTCAACGTGGCCAGGTGTGGTGGCTCACGCCTGTATCCCAGCCCTTTGGGAGGTTGAGGCAGGTGGATCACCTGAGCTCAGGAGTATGAGACCAGACTGGGCAACAGGGCAAAACCCTGCCTCAATTTCAAAATTGTCTTAAAAAATAAAGGAAAGAAAAAAACTCAACTGGTTAGTGAAAGAAGGGGGCCCTTCTCTTTAACTCTGCTCTATGCTTCCACTAAGTGTCAACTGCCATGTTTGTCTACCTGCTTAAGAAAGTAAAAAGGCTGCAGGAGTGTACAATGTTTTATGTTGGGAAGAAAAAGGTTTAGAGTATACATAATAAGTGAAGTAGAATGGCAGCGCGGGGACAGGCTGGGAAGCTGCAGGTGAGTGTGGCCTGTGAGGATAGGTATCCTGCCCAAAGCCAGGTGGAGAAGAGCCCAAGCTAAGGGTGATCAGCCCATGACCTAGACCTGTAGACAAAATAAAACAGGAAAAATTTGCTAAAATTAAGAAAGATGAATCCGTGTTCAGATGGAGTCCAACTTCATCCTAGAAATGAGTCCCATAAAACCTACTAATACTTGTCACACAGGTATTAAGACTTTGCAAGAATTGTTATAAAACGATATGCTTTTACTTCAACTTAGAACTGAAAAGAATCTTTCTGGGAATAATACAATTTGCTTTCATTACGTAAAATTTTAAGAATAAATAAAATACAAAAAAAAGAAAAATATTTACATTGACAGATTTGAGGATTTACAGAAGTTGTGTTGTAACCCATTTAACACACACAAAAAAGTAGCCAAAAAATTTTTTTTCATGTAATTGACTTAGTGTAAAATTTGGAAGGCAGCTTGTACCTGGTTGGGAGATTTGTCCAAAATGCACACAGATAATCAACAGAAGTGTGGATGCTGATTCCGAAGACTGCCAGAGAAGGAAATCTGAATCAGATGGAAGAACTGCTAAAGCTTGGAGGTCATTACAACTTACAAATCCAGGAAGACAAACTGAATTTGCTCCAGAAACTGGTAAAAGAGAAAAAAGAAGGCTTACAAAAAATGCAACCACTGGCTGAGACAGACAAGTGATACCAGTGAAGAGTAAGGTCGTGATAGCCAGGGTCTCCTGACTTTGAGTGGGATGGACCTCTATGACTGCCTCGATGAAGATTGCTTAGGATGTTTCTATGCTTGTCCTGCCTGTGGTCCCACCAAGTGTGGAGGTGAATGCCACTGTGACCGCAAGTGGCTATATGAGCAAACTGAAATTGAAGGAGGAGAAATAATTCATAATAAACATGCGGTATAATCTGTGGTATCAAACTATGAGGCCTTTAAAGGTCTTTATTTCCAAAATTCTGTTACTCTAAGATACATTTTAAGCTTGATTGTCAGATGACAAAGATTTTAAAACCACCTCAATGTGCACTAATTTTTCACAATAATTCTGTTTAACTTTGTGAGGAACCACCAAATTGTTTCCACAGTGGCTACACCCACGCTACATTTCCACCAGCAATGTACAAGGGTTCTAATTTCTCCACATCCTCACCATCACTTGTTATTATCTGTTTTCTTTTTTAATATAGCCACATCATGATCTTTTTAAAACATCAGTTCAATCATCCGCAAGCCACTGAAATTGTTTCTGTCGTGATTACCAATGGCTTCCCCATCACTAAATCCAGTAGTGAGTTCTCAGTCCTTCTCTACTTCACCTACAACGGGCATTTGATTTGGTTGCTCAACCTTTTCTCCCTCCTCTTGTTTCTTAGCTTGGACTTTTAAGATACCCACTCTCCTTGTTTTTTTTTTTTTTTTTTTTTTTTTGAGACAGAGTTTCACTCTTGTTGCCCAGGCTGGAGTGCAATGGCGCCATCTCAGCTCACTGCAACCTCCACCTCCTGGGTTCAAGCAATTCTTCTGGCTCGGCATTTCGAGTAGCTGGGATTATAGGCACCTGCCACCACACCTGGCTAATTTTTTATATTTTTAGTAGAGATGGGGTTTCCTCATATTGGCCAGGCTGGTCTCAAACTCCTGACCTCAGGTGATCCACCTGCCTTGGCCTCCCAAAGTGCTGGAATTACAACCATGGGCCACCATGCCCAGCCCTGGTTTTCCTCTGTTCTTACAAGCTACTCCTTTTCTGTCTCCTCTCCTGGTTCTTCTTCATCATCCTTCTATTTTTTTCAACCTTTCCTACATTGCTAACTTCCTCTTTTCTAGATATTGTAGCATCATGGGCCCAGACCTTAGACTTGTTCTTTTCTACTTAGACTCACTCCCCTGGTGGTCATCTCCCGGTTTGTGGCTTTAAATTCCACTGACACAATGATGGTTCTCAAAAGTATGCCTACCATGGACTCTCTCCTGAACTCCCAGCTGCCTCTGTCCAACCTGCTCCCTCCTAAAATGCTCTTGACTCCACTCCTTCTGCTGTCTTGGCCCAGTCAATTTCTACTTCCTACAGATTTCAGCTCAAAATCCCAGACACTCCTTCACAGGCTCTTTCATAATGCGCATGCTCTTTATTAAAACTGCTTGTTTAACTATTTTCCAAAATAGAGCATGAATTACTAGAAGTAAAGGACCAGGCTCCACAATGAATGAATGAGGACCAAAATCTCTCCAGATACCCTCTCCAGAATGTATCACCTGTTTTTCTCTACATTTATACTGTAATATCTACATTCTCTCTGGACCCAGCAATCTCCACTCATCTATCAAGATCAACACATCCTCCTTCGATCCTGGAGACTCAGCTAGTAGCCCTCCATGGACCTGTCATTCCACCTTACCCAACCCTCATCACAGCCCTGACTGCTTTTTAAAGTAATTAGTAAGCTCTTTGGGGAGCAGATTCTACATCTTATTTACTCATCTGGAAGAAATCTCTATCATAATCACTAAAAAATAATATTTGTCCATCTTACTAATGCCCAGAAATTACTTTGGCTATTTCTTCACTCGCTTCTAGCAGATTACAGTCTCCATCTAGGGCCAGCACATTGATTCACATAGATCATGCCTTCAACTAGTATCTGAATAATAAATGAATAAACGGCTGGGCACGGTGGCTCATGCCTGTAATCCCAGCACTTTGGGAGGCCAAGGCAGGCAGATCACCAGAGATTCGGAGTCTGAGACCAGCCTGGCCAACATGGTGAAACCCCATCTCTACTAAAAATACAAAAATTAGCCAGGTATGGTAGTGCATGCCTGTAATCCCAGCTACTTGGGTGGCTGAGGCAGGAGAATCACTTGAACCTGGGTGATGGAGGTTGCAGTGAGCTGAGATCACACCACTGCACTCCAGCCTAGGTAACAGAGTGAGACTCTGTCTTAAATAAATAAATAAATAAATAGTCAAGTATTTGGGATCTCCAGGTTCAAATAAGCAAACTGAAAAACAACAGCATTATTTGCCCAACATTCTAAATTCCTAAGTGACAGCAGAGAGCCTGTCTTTTAGCTTCTATCTGGCAAAGCATTTTTAGTACTAAGGAAAACATGGGGCCAGGGGCAGTGGTTCATGCCTGTAATCCCAGCAATTTGGGAGGCCGAGGCAGGTAGATCGCCTCATGGTGATCTACCCATGTGATCTAGCCCATGTGGTGAAACCCTGTTCTCTACTAAAAATATAAAAATTAGCTTGGCATGGTAGTGTGTGCCTGTAATCCCAGCTGCTCAGGAGGCTGAGGCAGGAGAATTTCTTGAACCCAGGAGGCAGAGGTTGCAGTGAGCCAAGATCACCCCATTGTACTGGAGCCTGGGTGACAGAGTGAGATTCCATCTTGAAAAGAGAGGGGAGGGAAGGGGAGAGGATGGGAGGCAAGGGAAGGGGAGGGGAGGGGAGAGGGAGAAGGGGAAGGGTAGAGGAAAGAAAGGGAAGGAAGGAAAGGGAAAGGGAGAAAGAGAGAGAGGAAGAGAGAGGGAAGGAGAAAAGAAAGAAAATGAAGAGAAAGAGAAAAGAAAGAAAAGAGGAAGGGAGGGAAGGTAGGAAAGAATGAAACATGGGCAATAGGAAGCCTCATTATTTTGGAATTCAAAAGGGAGTTTACAAATTACCATTCATTTAACAAATATTTAATGAGCACCTATTATGTACTAGGTGCGGGGCTATACCAGTGAACCCTGCTATAGGTAATTGTGAGATTACCAGTGGAGGAACAACCCACAAGAAAATGTCAGAGGGTGATCAGCACTATGTTGAAAACCGAGGTAGTGGAAGGGGGAGCAGTGAGGGCAGAGTGGGGTTTCTTGTATATGCAAGCTGTTTGGGGAAGGCTGCTCTGATAAGCTGGCATGGGAAGCAGTCCAGGATAAGGGAGGGCTTTCCCCATGCAGGTGTCTGGAGGAAAAGCTTTCCAGGAAGAAGAAACAGGCAATGCAAAGGCTTAGAGGCGGGAGGATGCTTGGCTTTGCACCAGGAGCAGCAAGGAAGCCAGTGTGGCCGGAGTAGAGGTGCAAGAGGCCTTGCCTGTGAGTCTTAATAAACATTTATAGGATTCTGATGAGACAGGAAAGCTATGGGGAAGGTCTGAGCAGGGGAGCATCTGGTTCTTACTTAAAGGAACACTACGGTTGCTGAGGTGTGGAGAAGAGGTAGTGGGTGGAGGCTGGGGGTGAGGAGACGAGTGGGAATAGGAACTGCAGTTGGGAAACTACTGCAACTCTCCATGCAAGAGATTTTTAGCCAGAGATTGTTTACGCAGTCTATGAGTATTTCAGGCCTCCATAATTTCCATGTGTCAAGCCACTAGGCCTATTGGTCTTCCACTAGACTCCGCCCCCCGACTGCTGCCTGGGAAATATGTTACTTGCACTGATAAAAATGTTTTGCGGGACGGAAATGGCTTTGAGTCCCCACCCAACTCTACGATCCTTTTCCTGGATTCGGAGAGGGCTGCACCCGGGCTGTGGGCCTGGGACTGCGCTCCCACTGCTGACACAACCCGGGCCAGGGACTGCGGATCAGCGTCGGCGTTCGGAGCTGGGGACGCGGGATCGGCGGGTCCTGCCCCGGCTGGGCCCGCAGCCCCTGGCCCGCCGCGCCCCCATCCCCATCCCCCGCCCCCCGCGTTCCCTCGGCTGCCCACGGCCCGGCTCACCTGCGCCGCTGCCACTGCCACCGCTGTCAGCCGGAGACCCTCGGCTTCTGGAGAGCTAGCTCTCGGTTTCGCTTTCCGCTCGGACTCCGCCTTCTCTGAAGCCGCCCGGCCCCCTCACGCACAAGCCGTCCTCTGCTCCGGGATTGGTGTAAATTGGCGCTGGATCCCGAGTGCGCGCGGGAGGCACCGGCGGGGGGGCTTGGCGCCCACGTGCAGCCTCTGCGCGGCCAGAACCCGGCATCCCCAACCCCCGCCCCCTCGGCTCCTGGGGCAAGTGGCGCTAGCTGCACTAGGTTCTGGAATCAAGGGTTCCGCTTACTCTTCAACACAAACATCTGGGGTAGGGTTGGGAAGATGGGTATTACCAGCTCCGTTTTACAAAGAGGAACTGAGTAAATGAACTCGCCCAGGATCCTGCCGCTCGTAAGTCGCAAAGCCAGGATTCAGTTCAAGTCTGGGCCTGTAAACACCAAAGCACTCCTTCCCGCTAGCCACACCACTGTCCCCTCCCCTTTACAAGGCTGGGGATGGGAAGCCCGGGGGCGGGGGCGTAATCTCCTTCACTCGGCCTCACCCATCCATTTATTCCTGAGCAGACACTCGCCAGCCGCGGTAAAAACACCCGCGGGTCAGTCCTGCAGTTAAAGAGAGCCACCTGCTCCCTACAGTACCTCAGGAAGTTTCCTACCATGGTCAAGCACCAATGGTCCTCGATTTATAGAAATCCTACTCACCTGATGGACACACTCCCGGAGTCACACAGAGTCCCACAGTCATTGGCATAGCGACTAAAGAGTATTGAGGCCCAGAGAAGTTAGATAAACACAGCTAGTAAGCAGCTAGTGGAGTTAGAATTATAACCAGGAGTCTGTACTCTCAACATCTTAGCTGGGATAAGAGAGGGAGATGGTCCCAAGACGGATCTCAAATATACATTAAATATTATGCCTAGGCTGGGTGCGGTGGCTCATACCTGTAATCCCAGCACTTTGGGAGGCCTAGGTGGGTGGATCACCTGAGATCAGAAATTCAAGACCGGCCTGGCCAACATGGCAAACCCCACTGCTACTAAGAAATACAAAAATTAGCTGGGTGTGGTGGTGGCATGTGTCTGTAATCCCAGCTACTCCAGAGGCTGAGGCAGGGAGAATTGCTTGAACCTGGGAGGCGGAGGTTGTAGTGAGCTGAGATTGTGCCACTGCACTCCAGCCTAGGTAACAGAGTGAGACTCCATCTCAAAATAAATAAATAATTAAATTATGCCTAGGCAAGCATCCACTCCAGCCTCCCTTCTCTATCCCCCTACAACCCTGCATTGCCGGATATCAACAACTAAAATCTATACTTTCCTTGTGGCTTAGGTCCTGGGCATAGCTTATGTCCCCCAAATGTGAAGCACTGGTTGGAGGTTTAGAAGGGAGATGGGAGGCAGAGCCATCTTTTTGTGGCATTTCCAGGTGGCAAGAAAGCTCTGACAGTGCTGGGTATACATTTGTCAGCTTTGTGGATGTGGGGTGGCTGTGGCAGCAGCAATGGCAGTAGCAAGGACAAATTTTTCTGACTTTTTGAGCTCCTAAACTGCCCGAGAGCTTTAAGAATGAAAAATGACAAGCTCAAGCATGATCAGAGGAGACAAGCTTTTATGACTGCACCAGAAAACTTCCTATTTCAGGTAGTCTCAGGGGTGATATAAAAATCCACCTTCTTTACTGGGGAATGATTTGGAAGGAATGATATCAGAGGGTTGGTCATGAGGTCTAGGGGAATGATATGATATGGGTGTTGGAAGTAAATTTTCAGTGATGCAAAAGAAATTGCACTCAAACATAAATTTTCTCAGCAAGGCAGTTTACTTCTATGGAAGGGTGCATCTTGCAGATGGAGCAATGGCAAGAGCATCTTGAACAAGGGGTTCTTATTCCTGAAGCAGGTATCCCCTACTGCTGTGTTATTCCCCTATTGGCTAGGGTTGGATCACACAGTCTAAGCTCATTCCAACTAGCTATTTTAAAGAGAGAAGGGGTACAAGCCAGAGTGGCAGGGTGATGGGTTTCAGCAGGAAAGACAGTTACAGAACAGGTGACTAAAAGTGACTCAGGTCAGAGCAGGTGACCAAGGGTGACTCAGGACAGAGCAGGTGACACACTCCCAGAGTCACACAGAGTCCCAAAGTCATTGGCACAGGGACTAAAGAGTATTGAGGCAGAGAGGAGTTAGATTAACACAGCTAGTAGGCAGTGGAGTTAGAATTATAACCAGGAGTCCAGGCTTTGCCACTTACAAGTGGCAGGACACTAGGATGGATCAGGACTCTAAATATGTGAGATAGGAGAGGGATGTGCGAGGGGAACATGTGATTTCAGCAAGAGGAATAGGCACAGGTAACCAGGGGAACAGATATGAACTACTGATTAGACTGGCTGGAAGCTTGTTTACTGAAACTAGGGGCAAGGAGATGAGGAAGTTAAATTTTAAAGTAGAGAACGAAGTACAGAGAAACTGAACATACTGACATATGTACATTTCTTTGAAGAGAAACTTAGAATTTACTGTATTTGACATGGGTGAATCTCTTGAAATGGACAGAGTGTGAGCATATTGGGCTCCCTAAGGAGCCCAATTCCCTTCCATCTGGGCTTCCCAGGTGCAAAGCTTGGTGCTGCAGGTACCAGAATTACAATATAATTTTTTCGTGATGGAGTCTCACTGGGTCGCCCAGGCTGGAGTGCAGTGGCACAGTCTCAGCTCACTACAACCTGTGTCTCCCAAACTCAAGCAATTTTCCTGCCTGAGCTTCCTGAGTAGCTGGGATTACTGGCGTGTGCCACCACACCCAGCTATTTTTTTTTTATCTTTAGTAGAGATGGGTTTTCACCAGGTTGGCCAGGCTGGCCTGGAACTCCTGACCTCAAGTGATCTGCCCGCCTCAGCCTTCCAAAGTGCTGGGATTACAGATGTGATCCACTGCGCCCAGCCTAGAATTATAATATAAATTTAATTTGCAGCCTCATCAGGTCTCTTATGTGAAGATTGAGGGCATCGATTGTGAAAAAATGAAGCCCTGGGAATTTGGGTGGATTCGAATGAATCCAAGTGCCACTGCCCTCCTGAGTTCTGCTGTTTCTCCACAGGCTTTCCACAATTGTCCAATAAGGCTGGTACAGCCTACATTGAAGAGCATGAAACAGTCACCCTGCAAGGAGGTGCCAATTCTCCACATAGCCTATCTCTACCTGTGTCTTCACGCCCAAAACTAGAACCAGATGCTAATGCGCCCCAAGGGGATATGGACAAAATCTGATCAAGGGGAGATGCTTTATGCAACAAAAGAGGCACAGAAACCACAGAAATATGTGTGACAGTGACTCTAAAGATGACATGAAGAAAGTTGAAAGTTGATGTACTACCTCCAGCAGTGGAAGCACTAAGCCAGTTTGCTCACTTGGTTTACTGTAATCTGAGCTCAGTAGCAGCTCACACTAAATGAAAATGTAATGCCAAGTAATGCAGATGAAGAAATAAAAAATACTTAGGGAGTCAGGAATATGGGAGTAGATTCATCTCATGCAGCCTAGTCACTTACTCCCTAACCACGGCCCCCAAGAAGATCCAAAGGCCCCTCCTTCAATGGCTTGTACAGAGCTAGCAGCTGGCAATGCAGCTGATGTTCAGAGATTTGGAAGGAATGATATTGGAGGGTAGGTGATGAGGTCTAGGGAAATGATATGAGTGAACCACTTGGAATGGACAGAGTGTGCATATTGGGCTCCCTTGTGAATGTTCACCAAAGGCACACTTCTAAAGTGGCCTTTGAGAAGCAGTTGAACAAGACTTCTGTCAGCCTTTTCCCCAGCTATCCCAGTGCTTGTTCGAAAAAATAAAGAGGCTGTGGTAGCAGGAATGGAGGATAAGTGTGCGTTTATCCACATAGGCTTCTCAGCAAGGCCATTTCATTATGTTTATTCAGCTTGGGGTTTGTTGAAATTCTTGAGTCTGCAGATTTATAGTTATTTGAATTGGAACAATTTCAGTCATTTTTTCTATTTTTTTCTGTACCTCTTTCCTTTTCCTGATATTCCAATTACATGTATATTTGCTCAATATTGTCCCATAAGTCACTGAAGGTCTGTTTATGTTTTTCTGTAATCATTTTTTTTCTGTCTTCATTTAGAAGTTTCTATTGCTATGTCTTCAAGTTCCCTGGTGTTTTTTTCCTCTCTATCTAATATACTGTTTATTCATCCTGTGTATTTTTTCTTTCAGATATTGTGTTTTTCATTTCTAAAACTTCCATTTGGGTCTGTTTACATTATCCATTTCTCTTCTCATCATTTTTTACACCTATTTGAGCATACATATAAAATGTATAATAGCTCTTTTAAGATCATTATCTGCTAATTCCATCATCTCAGTCATTTATCTGTTTCTGTTCATTGCTTTTACTCCTGGATATGGGTCATGTTTTCCTATTTCTTTGTATGCTTGAGAAATCTTTGTTGGATGGCAGATATACTTTTGAGGCTTTATTTTATTAAATGCGTTTTTGAAATGTTGGACCTTTTCTCTGACATTTTTTTTTCAAACTGGCAAGCAATTAAGTTATTTGTGTTCATTTCAATCCATTCTACATTTGCTTTTGTTATAGCAGGGCTAGGGATAATTTACTCCAGGGCTAATTTAGCCCTGCTTCTAAGGTCTGACCATTCTAGGAAATCTACTCAATGCCCTGGTAGTCGCTCCACTTTGGCTGGTGGGAACACAAACTATTTCCACCTCTGAATGAAGTCCAGGAAAATGGCTCACTTCTTTTCAGTAATCCTTTCCCAGTCTGGAGGGAGATTTGCACTGTCTTTGCGAAGTTTTATTTCATGCATACACATATCCACTCAGTTAAAGATTAGAAGGATTCGCTGTGCAGATCTCTGAGATTCTTGTTATGTTACATTTTTAACATTGTTCTTTTCCCCAGCAAGCTGCTCTGAAAATCTAGCCTCCTCAGCATGCCTGACTCCCAATATCCAACTCCAATTTTATGAGACTTTTGTATTAGGTTCCCTTTCCCTGTGCTGCAGCTTAGAAACTGCCTGTAGATAGCACGCTCAGAAAGGTGTAGAGATCAACTCATTTGTTTACTCCTTCTCAGAGATCCCAGTATTGTTCTGACTGTTGTTTAATTTTCCTAATTACTACATTTTTCTCATTATCTATTTATCTGCCATTTGGATTTCCTCTTCTGTAAATTACCTGTCTATATCCTTTACAGTTTTTTTATAAGAGACAAGGTCTCACTTTGTTGCCCAGGCTGGAGTGCAGTGACACAATCATGGCTTAATGCAGCCTCAATCTCCTGGGCACATGCAATCCTCCTGCCTCAGTCTCCTGAGTAGCTGGTACTATAGGCACACCCCACCATGCCTGGCTAAGTTTTTTTTTTTTTTTTTTTGGTAGAGATGAGGTCTTGCTATGTTTCTCCAGCTGGCTTTGAGCAGTTCTTCCTTCTCAGCCCCACAAAGCACTGAGATTACAGGCATGAGCCACAGCACCTGGCTACATTTTTTTCCCTGTTAGGCTATATTTTATTTTATCTATTGATTTTAGTGGTTCTTTACATACTCTAGATATTAGCCTTTTATTTAGTATTTCTTCCCTCCCTCCCTCCCTTCCTTCTTCCTTTCCTCCTTCCTTCCTTTCTTTTTTTATTTTTTTGACAAAGTCTCACTCTGCTGCCCAAGCTAGAGTGCAGTGGCATGATCTCAGCTCACTGGAACCTTTGCCTCCTAGGTTCAAACGATTCTCCTGCCTCAGCCTCCCCAGTAGCTGGGATTACAGGTGCATGCCACCAAGCCCGGCTAATTTTTGTATTTTTGGTAGAGATGGGATTTTTGTCATGTTGGCCAGGGTGGTCTGGAACTCCTGACCTCAAGTAATCGACCCTCCTCAGCCTCTCAAAGTGTTGGGATACAGGTGTGAGCCACCTTGCCCGGACAGAATTCTTCCTTTCTAGAATATTTTCTGTCTTGTCTTGTAAGTTCCACATGACTACTTGAGGCTCTGTGGTAGAAAAAGTTTTTATGGGCAAGTTGTGGTTGCTCACACCTGTAATCCCAGCACTTTGAGAGGCCGAGGCAAGTGGATCACCTGAGGTCAGGAGTTGGAAACCAGTGTGGCCAACAGGGGGAAACCCTGCCTCTATTAAAAATACAAAAACTAGCTGGGCGTGGTGGTGCGCACCTGTAATCCCAGCTACTCGGGTGGCTGAGGCAGGAGAATTGCTTGTACCTGGGAGGCGGAGGTTGCAGTGAGCCGAGATTGTCTCACTGTGCTCCAGCCTGGGTGACAGAGTGAGACTCTGTCTCAAAAAAAAGAAAAAGTCTTTATGGTAGAATAACAAAAATCTCTTACCTTTAGCTTTGAATTGAATGAAAGAGCATATTAAGTAGAAATATAAAGTCCCTTGAGAGCGAGCCTTCCTAAAGCCTACTGCAATGGCATTCATGGAGTAGATGAGCAATGCATTTTTTCTTGAACCAAATTAGAATGGAATTTATTGCAGAGTTGGTATTAACTCTCTCCCAGTAAGTCTGAGATAGACACCTCAAGTGCTTTTATCCATAGTAAGAAAGGAGTTATATTATGAGGAAAGTACAGAAAACTGTGTATCATTTGGAGGCCTGTGTCATCTATGGGCAAATGCAGCTCTAGGTATGTCTCTGGTAGTATCTGCTTACCCTCTTATGTGAACCTAGAGCATGAAATAAGTTAAAACTCCAGTGTGATGCATTAATCACAGTGTCCCTTTGGGACAGCTAAAATGCCCTTCCCTGAAAAAGTGAACAAACTTACATTCGTATTTAAAAATTTCAGATGTTATCATTATTATTAAATTTGTATTGTTTAGATTTCAATATTATTTAATTATTTGATTATTTGACTGAATTATCATTCAATTATTTAAACTTAATTATTATTAAGGAAAAACAATTGAGTCCTGCTGAATTGACTGGAATCAACCCTGGCAATATGATTCATACTTCAACTTTGCTCCTAGGGAAGTGCCTGCTAAGCACTCTTTGAATTTTTCATCCATTTCCTGGTTCTGAGTTCGACTCAACAAATTTTTCCAATCACCAACTTCACCTACAACACACAAAAAACAGTAGACCCAGACATCTGTTAGAATATTTCTTCACGATTTTACCACTTTTGGTGCAATATTTCACTCTGATATGTTAAAATGGACATATGAAAAATGTTTTACACTCTTTGTTTTTGTTTTTTGAGATGGTATCTCACTCTGTCGCCCAGGCTGGAGTGCAGTGGCATAATCTAGGCTCACTGCAACCTCCACTTGCTGGGTTCAAGCAATTCTTCCTTGCTTAGCCTCCTGAGTAGCTGTGATTACAAGCTCCCACCATCATGCCCAGCTAATTTTTGTATTTTTATTAGAGATGGGGTTTTACCATGTTGGCCAGGCTTGTCTCAAACCCCTGACCTCAGTTGATCTGCCTGCCTCGGCCTCCCAAATTGCTGGGTACAGGTGTGATCCACCGCACCCAGCCGAAAGTTTTACACTCTTAAAACTTAACGTAATTTCTGTCGTAAAATTAACAATGTCCATTGGGACTCCACCATCTGTGGTGTGGGAGGTGACATGCTTTCTTCCTCTTTTTTTTTTTTGAGACGGAGTTTCGCTCTTGCCCAGGCTGGAGTGCAATGGCACAATCTCGGCTCACCGCAACCTCTGCCTCCTGGGTTCAGGCAATTCTCTTGCCTCAGCTTCCTGAGTAGCTGGGATTACAGGCACGCGCCACCATGCCCAGCTAATTTTTTTGTGTTTTTAGTAGAGACGGGGTTTCACAATGTTGACCAGGATGGTCTCGATTTCTTGACCTCGTGACCCACCAACCTCGGCCTCCCAAAGTGCTGGGATTACAGGCGTGAGCCACTGCACCAGGCCGACATGCTTTCTTTACGTCATTTGGAGTAGCCACCAGCCTCAATGATCCCCTAACCCTACTTGTCTCCCAACACCTTGAACTTAAAATTCTACTTTTTGAGAATAGGTTTCTCTCTAAAGTCTCTTAAAGGCTTTAAATACCCTTTGAAAAATTAACATTTTATAGCAGGTTTTCATTAAGACCTCAGATACTGAAAGATTACTTTTTTCTTAAGGATCTTTTGATCATTTAGGTTGAGGTTATAAGTTCCATACTGCATAGCTATTGAAAGGTATGTTAATAAAGAGAGTTTAATGACATGAAGAAATGCTTACAATATATTAAGGGAATAAAAGAAAACACAAAACTGTTTATAAATGTCATCAGCTATGAAACATCACAGAGTAAGGGTGGAAGAAAATATGCCAAAAAGTTAAATCCACCTCTGGTGGAAGAAATTTGGACAATTTTAATACTTCTTCACATTTTTCTATGCTTTCTGAATTTTCTACAAGGAATATTATAAAATTTTAAAACTATTACTTTATTTACCTTAGAATTTTCCTATTCTGAATAGTACTTAATTAGCCATGTACAGAAAGGTTCTATTTCCAACCTCCTTAAAGCTAATAAAACAAGGCATACAAATGGGGGTTAGGAATCTAACCAAAGTTAGGTTTACATTCAATGTTCCACTCACAGTTTTTATTTTATTTTTTATTAATTTTTATTTTTTTTTCTGAGATGGAGTCTCCCTCAGTTGCCCAGGCTGGAGTGCAGTGGTACAATCTGGGCTCAATGCAAGCTCCACCTCCTAGGTTCAAGTGATTCTATTCTCCTGCCTCAGCCTGCCAAGTTGCTGGGACTGCAGGTGCATGCCACCACACCCACCTAGTTTTTGTATTTTTAATAGAGGTGGGGTTTCACCATATAGGCCAGGCTGGTCTCGAACTCCTGACCTTGTGATCCAGCCACCTTGGCCTCCCAAAGTGCTGGGATTACAGGCTTGTGCCACTGGGCCCAGCCTCGCAGTATATTTCAAAAACAAGTTTTCATTTGAAAAAGTATAGTAGAGTCATGTAGGCTTAGGCTTAAATCCTGACTCCACTGCTTATTAACTATGTGACAATGAAAAATTAATATTCCTGAGCTTTGATTCCTACATTTATAAAATCAAGAACTTCAGTGTTTTTTTATACAATAAAATGTAAGCCCAACAAAAAGTGTAATACATGATAGATGCCTGATGTTAGCTGTTGTTGTCCTTGCTGGTATATGTGCTACCTCTACATCTCATTATTTCATTATCTACTCAATACAAAATAACACTGGCAGTCCTTAAGCTATATTGTCATATATTTCCACAAGAATTTAGAATACTTTAATGAAATATAGTAAAAATAATCCATGTCAGAGACAACTCGTTGCCTATCAAATACTCATTTTCTCCTTCTTCCTCATTGACAAAACCCTCATTTTAATCGGGTGGTAATATGCCCAGCTTTAAAAAGTCACATTTCCCAGTCACCACTGCAAGGAAGGTGGCCAATGAAATGTAAGAAGTCATTGGTCAGGCTTGGTGGCTCACACCTGTAATCGCAGCACTCTGGGAGGCCAAGTCAGGCCAATCACCTGAGGTCAGGAGTTGGAGACCAGCCTGGTAAACATAGTGAAACCCCATGTCCACTAAAAATACAAAAATTAGCCAGGCATGGTGATGAGTTCCTGTAATCCCAGCTCCTCAGGAGGCTGAGGCAGGAGAATCACTTGAACCCAGGGGGTGGAGGTTGCAGTGAGCTGCAATCACACTACTGCACTCCAACTTGGGCGACAGAATGAGACTCTGTCTCAAAAAAAAAAAAAGAGAGAGAGAAAGAAGAGAAAGAAGTCATTGGCCAGGCATAGTGGTTCACACCTGTAATCCCAGCACTTTGGGAAACGAGTTTGAGACCAGCCTGGCCAATATGGTGAAACCTGGTCTCTACTAAAAATGCAAAAAAAATTAGCCAGGCATGGTGATGTGCACAGGAATCTTTTGAACCTGGGAGGCAGAGGTTGCAGTGAGCCAAGATTGTGCCACTGCACTCCAGCCTGGGCAACAGAGCAAGATTCTGTCTCAAAAAAAAAAAAAAAAGAAAAGTCACTGATGGGGCTTCCAGGAAAGTTCTTTTAAAAAGGCTCACTCAGCTAATACGATTCTGCCTTTTGCCCACTCACTTTCTCCTATCTGAATTTGAACATAATAGTTGAGCATCAGCTGCTATCTTGTTTTCAGAAGGTGATTAATCACAAAGGACTCTCAACAGCAGATAGGAGTCTAAAAGATTATATATGGGGCTGCCAGTTACTGAGGCAGAGAAAAATGAAACCCTATCCTATTTAAGATGAAATTATTTGGATTACCTTTTGTGTGCAAAGTCAGTCCCTAACTGATACAATCCTAGAAACCAATGCAACTTTACCTTTGCGGAAAAGGAATGGACCGACAGCACCGTGTGTGTTCTGAGATTTCGCTCGCATTGCTTGGAAAGTGCTCTGGACTGAGATAGTTTGAATTTGCTCCCCAGTTAGAAAGAATCCCAAGAACTCCGAAATCTGTTTTATTCCAGCAGCCAGATGCTGTAAAAAAAAAATTTCTTAAAGATAAACTTCTATGGGAATTGTTCTCTGCACTAAGACAGACTTTTTAGCCACTGGAGTTATTAAGCCTAACTCCCTAGCTCATCTGTTTATCCCTCCCTTTAAACTTAGAGTACTTTTATCCTCTTAGATAAGTATTGAGATATCTCTATAAGATATTCTGTATTGGTTATACTTTGTAGTTTCAACTTATGACTCTTGTTGAACTTACCAGATTAATAGTTTTTTAGTATGTAAATAACAGTAACATTAATTTACAGCTTATAATTCTAAATTATAATTAATCTAGAATAATATTAATTGTATTTTAAAAGCACCAGTCTAGACCAACTGAGGAAATTAATGTATTTCTATGTACTCCTTTGAATTATCTTTTTTTCTGAATTCTATTTATAGCTAATGTTTAATTCCATTAAGAAAGTCTAGTTTTTAGAATCATACAAACTTGAAGGAATTTTTTTTTTTTTAGACAGGGTCTTGCTCTGCTGCCCAGGCTAGAGTGGTTCAAGGGCACAATCATGGCTCACTGCTGCCTCGACTACCTGGGCTCCAGCCATCCTCCTACCTCAGCCTTCTGAGTAGCTGGTACAACAGGTGTGTGCCATCACATATGGCTAATTTTTGTATTTTTGTAGAGACGGGGTTTCACCATGTTGCCCAGGTGGCTCTCATAGTCCTTAATAGACCAGTGCATAATATGAATCTCCAAGAAAGCAGGCTATAGAATACAGCAGTTCCTAAATCTATTTAAATAAACAACCTCCTCCCAGACCTCAAGAAATAATTACGAACAGCTGGGACAACACTGGCAGTCTTTAGTGAATGAGTTTCAGAAACATTATTCTAAACTAGAATTAATAGGTTGATATTATAAAATGCATTCTATAAACACAAAAAATAGATTAAACCACACTTTTTTTTTTTTTGAGATGGAGTTTTGCTCTCGTTGCCCAGACTGGAGTGCAGTGGTACGATCCTGGCTCACTGCAACTTCTGCCTCCTGGATTCAAGCAATTCTCCTGACAGCCTCCCGAGTAGCTGGGATTACAGGTGCACACCACCATGCCCAGCTAATTTTTGTATTTTTAGTAGAAACAGGGTTTTACCATGTTGGCCAGGCTGGTCTCAAATTCCTGATCTCAGGTGATCCTCCCGTCTTGGCCTCCCAAAGTGCTGGGATTACAGGTGTAAGCCACCACACTGGCCTAAACCACATTTTTTTTTTTGAGATGGAGTCTTGTTCTGTTGCCCAGGCTGGAGAGTACAATGGCTCGGTGTCTGCTCACTGCAACCTCCACCTCACGGGTTCAAGTGATTCTCTTGCCTCAGCCTCCTGAGCAACTGGAATTACAGGTACCTGCCACCATGCCTGGCTAATTTTTGTATTTTTAGTAGAGATGGGGTTTCACCATGTCGGTCAGGCTGGTCTCGAACTCCTAACCTCATGATTCACATCCACCTCAGCCTCCCAAAGTGCTAGAATTACAGGCATGAGCCACCATGCCAGGCCTAAACCACACTTTCTTTGTATAAGAATGTAATAGAAGACTGGTGTTAGAAATTCGATTACGTTAAGGAGCACTTGACACTCCCTTCCCTTTAACATGCCTACTCCACTGAGATTGCAGGACTCTGCTGTCCTTGCTACCTCAGTAGCTACCCCTTCCTGGTCTCCTTTGCTTTTTCCCCAAACTCTTTAAATTGGTGGGCTCCAAGTTTCAGTTCTTGGTCGCCTTCTCTATCTGTATACCCAGGTATATATTTCCATGACTTCAAAGCACATCTATGTGTCAGCGATTCCCAAATTTCATCTATGGCCCAGAACTCTCTCTACTTGCAAAACTTGTATGCCCAACTGCCTACTTGACCTCTCAATTACAATGACTAATAAACATCTCTAACTTAAGGTGTCCAAAACCAAACCTCTGATTTTCCCCACAGTCCTTCACCTGCTGCCATCTCCCACTCAACTGATGACAACTCAACCCTCAATATTATTGGTCAGGCTTACTGTGACTTCTCTCCTTCTTTTACCACTCTCCCCTCCATCCAATTCAGCAGCAAATCCTGTTGGCTCTTCCTTCAACATTTGTCCAGAATCCAACCTCTTCTTATCCCCTGCATGCCCCTTCTTGGCCTAAGCCACCATCTTCCTTTGCCTGGACTATTGCAGTGCCCTCTTCACAGCTCTCCTAGCATTCACTTTACACCAGTTCATTCTCACACCCAGCCAAAATGATCCTGTTAAAAACACTTCTGCTCCAATCACTCCTCTGCTCAGATCCCACAGTGGCTTCCCACTTTCCTCAAAGTGAAAGCCAGAATAAATGGCCTGCCACTCTATCCCTCATAGCCCATCCTACCTCCTTGACTCTGTCCTTACTGGCGGTTCAGCCCTGTTTTATTCCTACTAACTCAGGCATATCTGCTGTGTCTTAATCTCACCAGGACTATCCCAGCCTTTGCTCCAGTTGATTCCCTCTGCCAGAAATGCTCTTTCCCAGTTACCTACACAGCTCACTCCTCCAGTTCCCAGAGATCTTTGCTCAAATCACATCCTCTCAATAAGGTCTCTCCTAACCTTCTTTTTTTTTTTTTTGATACTGGATCTTACTTGTCACCCAGACTGGAGTGTGGGGTCCTAATCATGGCTCACTGCAGCCTCCATCTCCTAGGCTCAAATGATCCTCCTGTCTCAGCTTCCTGAGTAGCTGGTACTACAGGCACATGCCTAATTTTTTTTTTTTTGAGATGGAGTCTCGATCTGTAGCCCAGGCTGGAGTGCAATGGCCTAATCTTGGCTCGCTGCAACCTCCACCTCCTGGGTTCAAGCAATTCTTGTGCCTCAGCATCCCGAGGAGCTGGAATTACATCTGCCACCATGCCTGGCTAACGTTTGTATTTTTAGTAGAGATGGGGTTTCACCATCTTGGCAAGGCTGGTCTTGAACTCCTGTCCTCGTGATTGACCCGCCTCAGCTTCCCAAAGTGCTGGGATTACAGGTGTGACCACCACGCCCAGTGCCTCTCAGCATTTTTAATTTTCTTTCATCAGCTATGCTGTTTCCTTTTTTCTCACACACTATATACATTTTAAAATTTATTGTGTTTATTATGTATCATTCTTTCTTTCCACTTTCTCCAACTAGCATGCAACCTATTCCAGGGCAGCGATCTTTCTCTGGTCTATTCATTGATGTATCACCAGGGCCTAATCAGTGAACAATCACTCACTAGATATTTGTTACATCAATAAACAATTAAAAAAAAAACTTAACTGGATAAGTTAGTCCACAACCAAATGTAAGTTCAATTAAATCAACTGAGACCTACCTATTTATTTTCATTGCAAATTTGAGCTATCCATCATAAAGGAAAAATACAGCAGTCACCTTTAGTAATAAGTTGCTAAGCATTATTTCATTTCTGTTAAATAAACACCCTAAGCGTGTATGCATGGTTTGATTTTCCTTTTCCAGCACTGTACCATATATCTGGAAAGTTTTTAAAAATTGAACACTGTATTTGTTCATATAATCAGACATTATAAGTAAGTGCTCTCTGCTGTGGTTTACAATAAATATTGCTCTAAAATATCATAATAGTCTCACCTCTTTCAGGTCTTCGTATAATATGAACTTAACATTGTCGTCATCAAGATGTTTGTTCCAATTAATTGCAAAATCGAAATAGCTTCCCCAAGAAACTAAAAACACAGGGGGGAATGCTTTAAGAAATTTTGAATAACTGAGGTTAAAATGATGATTTATGCTATAAAATATAAACTATACATATGTGTATATGCTTGAGACGTATTTATGTTATTGTAAATCCTGGCCACCAAAAAGCTGACATGAATCAGTCCCATTGTCTAAATTTCTATTCATTTTTGTACCTTTTGAAACAGTTTTCATAAATAACACAAAATTCAGCAAGTTATAAAAGTGATTTATAAAGACTACGAGACATTCAGGAGTATTCAGGTGGATAAAAACATTCAGAAATAGTGAATGACACATGAAAGCCAACAGAGATAATTCTAGAAAGAAATTAGAAAGATATTTTCTGGACTATCCTTGTTCAATAAAAATATATAATTTTTAATACATATAATTTTAAAAAGCAAAAGAAACAAATGAAATTAATTTTAATGTTCTACTCCACTTAACCCAATTTATCAGATATTATTCCACCACATAATCAACAAAAATCTATGAGTGAAACATTACATTTTTTAAATAGTCTAAATCTTCAAAAACCATTGAGTATTAGACATATACTGAGAATCTCAATTTGGATGCTGAATTTTTATTGAAAACACTTGATGTATATTTAGATTCAATAAAACTTATAATTTAAAAAGTATATTCACATACCCAATTTATTACAAACTTACTTATGTTTTCCAGTAACTGAATTGTATATCCATTTAAAAATTTGAATTAAAAAATTTTTAAATGAAAAATTTAGTTGCTTAGTTGCACCAGTCCTGTTTCAAGTGCTCAGTTGTCACATATGGCTGGTGGCCACCACATTGAGCAATGCAGTTCTAGACAATGATCAGCTGTGCTGTTTACTGGCTGTGTGACTTTGAGCAACTCCCTAAAACTCTCTATACCTTAGATTCCTCATCTGTAAAATGAGACATTATGAGACTTAAATGAATTAACACACTTCAAATGCTAAAAACAGTGCCTGCTTCATAGTATCACTCCATAGCCTTTTTTTTTTTCTTTTTTTTTGAGACAGAGTCTTGCTATGTTGCCCGGGTTGGAGTACAGTGGTGCGATCTTTGCTCACTGCAAGCTCTGCCTCCTGGGTTCAAACAATTTTCCTGTCTCATTCTCCTGAATAGCTGGGACTACAGGCACATGCCATCATGCCTGGCTGATTTTTGTATTTTTAGTAGAGACAGGGTTTCACCATATTGGTCAGGCTGGTCTTGAACTGCTGACCTCAGGTGATCCACCCACCTCAGCCTCCCAAAGTGCTGGGATTACAGGTGTGAGTCACCACGCCTGGCCTCAATACCCATTACTATTGTTATTATTAGTATTATCATGATCATCATTATCATGAAGCCCTTGCTTTGAGCCAGGCAGTTTTATGTATTTTATTTGCTGCTGCACATACCGTAAGTTACCTACTCATTATCTAATACAATCTAACCAAACCCTGATGATTTGGGTCTAAGCTGATCATGAGAATTCTGTTTCTCCATTTCCTGCCTTCCTTAGAGCTGTAATTGGCCACATGAAATGGTTCTGCCCAGTGAGACACAAGCAAGAGTCTACAGGAAGGTTTCTGGCAAAATTATTGCTGTGTGGAACTAAGGAACTGTGGGAAGTAGAAAAGTTCCTCTTCAAAGTTTTCTTTCTTATTAAAGAATAAATCCTTCTTGCTTTTTGCTAATAACTCTTTGTTAAGCCCTTTCCTATGTAGCTGTTAGACATGCTTATAGGCACATAGTATATTCTACGTCCTTGTACTTTAACGTATATATCTGTGCTGGATGTGCTCACAGGCATGTCTCAGCTTGCAGTCTATATCCCTTCCTTATTTAAACTTCTCTATTGCTATTACCTGTTTAGAAAAGTTTTAAGTTATTAGCCAATCAGGTTTTAGTTTAGATTGTGAGGTCTGGTTCTAACCAATGGAGATCAGACATAGCAGTAAGGACAACCCCAAATGTGTATGGGATAAATATGTCTGCCTTTCCTTTGTTCATTGTACTCTTGTGGCAAAATAGCTAGTGAGGGTACCTTTCCTGTAGGAAGTAAAAATTGTTTTGCTGAGAGATCCTTTTTTTTTTTTCTTTCTCTTTTTGGTAGAAACACTGAAAACTAGATCCTTTGTCTCAGTGCTGATTTTTCTTTGTAGCACCGAGCATCTATTTCCAACAGGAACACATTTGGCTGCTGCTATCCTTCCTCCTTTTTCATGACCTAAAGGTGATGACCAGAAGGATAGTAGGCAATTTCAGGGTATATTGTAAAAAGTATGAGAGAGAGGCCAAGGGAATATCAGAGGTACAGGCCAGAGATCCCGGGAACCAGCTGCTTACCTTCAGACTTCCTCTTAAATGAGAAAAACAAACTTCTCCAAGGATGGATAGGGAAACAAAGAGTCCCTAAAATAGATTGTCCCACAGATGACAAGTTTCTCATCATCATTGACAATAACACGGAGGGAGGACATTATGTTAACCAAAATAATCCAGACACAAAATGGAACCTGGGCAATATAGTGAGGCTCCATCTCTACAAAAAGAAACAAAATCAGCGGAGCATGGTAGTACATGCCTGTGGTTCAGCTACTTAGGAGACTGAGGATCACTTTAGCCCAGAAGGTCAAGGCTGCAGTGAGCCGCACCGCTGCACTACAGCCTGCGTGACAGAGTGAAACCTTGTCTCAAAAAAAAAAAGTAAAGAGAAGAATACCGCATGATCTCACTTATATGTTGAATCTTTGAAAAGTCAAATACATAATAGAGAGTAGGATGGCGGTTACAGGGGTGCGGAATGGGAGGAAATGGGAAGATGTAAGTCAAAACGTACAAACTTGCTGTTATGTAGTTATGAATTAATCAGTTATGAGTGTCTTGAGATCTAATGTACAGCATGAAGATGACAGTTAATGATATTGTATTTTACACTATGTAATATTTGTTAAAAGAGTTAGATTTTAGGTGCTCTTACTAAACACAAAAAGGTAATTGTGTGACATGATGAATATGTTAATTTGCTTGATTGTATTCATCATTTCATTATGTATATGGTGAAACATCATGTTGTACACCTTAAATATATACAGCAAAAAATAAATTTAAAAAAAAGTAGACCTGTGAACTGACAACAGCTTCTCCTTTAGGATCACTGGGCTTTAATATCCCATCTAATACACTGTAGAGACTCAAAAGAGCACTAATAAAAGAAATCAGTTACTGGTCTCTGGCCACTATACCCATGGATGTAGAGTCACTGCCACTTACAAGCATTGGCAAGTGATTTAGCTTTTTTTTTGAGACAGAGTTTCACTCTTGTCGCTTAGACTGGAGTGTAATGATACCATATCTGCTCACTGCAACCTCTGCCTACTGGATTCAAGCGATTCTCCTGCCTCAGCCTCCCAAATAGCTGGGATTACAGGCATAAGCAACCACGTCCAGCTAATTTTTGTATTTTTAGTAGAGATAAGGTTTCACCATGTTGGCCAGGATGGTCTCGATCTCTTGACCTCATGATCCACCCGCCTTGGCCTCCTAAAGTGCTGGGATTACAGGCATGAGCTACCATACCCAGCCCCAAATTAGTTTTTAAAACAGTAATGCATTGAATTGTTGGATACCCAGAACTAATAGTGCTATAACAGTTCATTCAAATGTAACTTTTTGGTTCCCAGATCTACCTAAATCTTCTTCCTTTACCCTAAAACACATTTGGGTTTTCACATGTATGTGGTCGTCTGATCAAGTAAGAATTCTTTTACCAATAGCCATACCTTGTCCTTTCATGAACTGTCTGAAGAATTCATCCCAAGAGCCGTAGCTTGGAATATCAGGGACATCATTATGGAAATGGAAAAAAGATACTGCTGTATCTTTAGGGTTTCGAAATATCACCAATATCTAGGGAATAAAAACTGAGTTAATTTATTTAGGGCTATGTTTTGAAATTTGGAAAATTGAAAGGGTGAGCAATATCATCGTGTCCACTCATGTATTACATAATTGTGTTAATATATATAGAGAGAATGACAGCAGGAAATTGAGGAACAAGAGGTGGCTGATGAGGAAATCTGGGGAAAAGAGAGAGAGAAAGAAGAAAAAGACTGATATTGTAGCAGCGGATTTTTGCTAATGAATTTAGGTAATAAGATGCATAGAAGATGTAAAAAGGAAAAAAAGAGCAAGCTCACTAGGATAATTACAAGAGTATGATCTGAAAGCTTAAACCCCCAAATAAAAATTACAAATAATGGGAAGGATGACAAAAATAATTTTAGAGTTGGTAGGAGAAGATTAAAAATGACAAAGAACACTCTCTGGGTACGATGTTTATGGGTGAGTGATGAAAAAGAATGTCTGAATTCCTGTATCTGTCTTCTCTGATAAGAAAAGCATTCCTTTGGGCTGTGTGTGGTGGCTCACACCTGTAATCCCAGAATTTTGGGAGGCCGAAACAGGTGGATAACCTGAGATTAGGAGTTTGAGGCCAGCCTGGCTAACATGGTGAAACCCCATCTCTACTAAAAATACAAAAATTAGCTGGGCATGGTGGCGTGTGCCTATAATATCAGTTACTCAGGAGGCTGAGGCAGAATTGCTTGAGCCCAGGAGTCGGAGGTTGCAGTGAGCCCAGGTCGCACCATTGCACTCCAGCCTGGGAGACAGGAGTGAGACTCTGTCTCAAAAAAAAAAAAAAAAAAAAAAAGTGTTCCTTTGGATGAGTAGTGTGAAATAACCATTGTAAAGAGCAGACTGAAATTCAAGAGAATGTAAAGGCTGCAGAGGATCACACATCTGCTCCGAGTTCAGCTTCTGCCCTGAAGCCTTCCATTTCGAGAACTGAGGAAATTGGAGGACACATGATCCAGCATGTTCCTGAATTCTGAGGAATCCGAAAACATGTGAGGCCAGACAACTAGAAACAGGCAGAAGTCATTTTGCTTTCAGAAAGGGGAAAGGTGGATTTTGCAAAGTGCAGATTTGTGATATTCACTTTCATTTGGGAGAGGTCCAGAACTGACTAAAAACAAGATTTGGAGCCACATAAAACAGTAATCAACAGGGAGCAACATGAGTCCTCTAAGAACAAGTCAGCTAACACCCGGATTTTTTCAACATGGTCTTTAGATTAGTAGGTGGAGTGGCTTATGATTTCTTTTTCAAATAAAGTAAGAATGTAAGCCAGAAGTAGGAGCAGTTAGGCATATAAAACTGACTGGGGGCCGGGCATGGTGGCTTATGCCTGTTATCCCTGCACTTTGTGAGGCTGAGGCAGGTGGATCACTTGAGGTCAGGAGTTCAAGACCAGCCTGGCCAACATGGGGAAACCCTGACTCTACTAAAAATGCAAAAATTAGCCAGGTGCAGTGTTGCGCACCTGTAATCCCAGCTACTCAAGAGGCTGAGGAAGGAGAATTGCTTGAACCTGGGAGGCAGAAGTTGCAATGAGTGAAGATTGTGCTATTGCACACTCCAGCCTGGGCAACAGAGCAAGACTCCATCTCAAAAACAAACAAACAAACAAACCAAAAAAAAACTGACTGGGTACTCACGTACAAAGGAGGCTAAATAGTTAATTAACTAATATAAACCTTCCAGGAGGTCTTTAATAAGCCTTTTTACCATCTTGGCTGTGTGATAGCTGATGTTTTAATGAATGATTTAGGTAAAGATATAGAAGCTATATTTATCACATTTGTAAATAACATGAAAGTGGGAGGGAATCAGGATCTCAAAATACCTTGTCTGTCTAAAGAATTTAACTAACAGAATAAAATTGAGCTGAGATCATGGGTCTGGATCTTGTCTTGTGCTTAGATCCAACACTCACCCCTGCCCCCAGTCCAAATATAGTAGATTCTTGTCATTTAAAGGTTTTATATTCGAGGCTTTAACTACCACTCAGTTGCCCTGGCTTGTAGCAGTTTGTAAGTTTATGAAGACATAAATTGGAATGTGAGGGCTAATTGGCTGGAGTAGGAACAAATTCCCCACATCAACGTCTTGCCTCCCTGCTGTTGCTCTTGTTTTTTGTTTGTTTGTTTGTTTTCTTTGGTTGTTGTTTTTTGAGATCGCTCTTGTCACCCAGGCTGGAGTGCAAAGGCACGATTTCAGCTCACTGCAACACCTGCCTCCTGGGTTCAAGCGATTCTCCTGCCTCAGCCTCCTGCGTAGCTGGGATTACAGGCACCCACCACCATACCCAGCTAATTTTTTTTGTATTTTTAGTAGAAACAGGGTTTCACCATGTTGGCCGGGCTGGTCTTGAACTCCTGACCTCAGATAATCCACTCGCCTCAGCCTCCCAGAGTGCTGGGATTACAGGCGTGAGCCACCGCACCTGGACTGTTGTTTTTGAGATTGTCTGACTCTGTCACACAGGCTGGAGTACAGTGGCACAATCTTGCTCACTACAACCTCTGCCTCTGGGGCTCAAGCAATCCTCCACCTCAGCCTCCCAAGTAGCTGAGACTACAGGGGTGTACCACCATGTCAGGGTAGTTTTTGTATTTTTTTTTTTTAAAGATGGGGTTTCACCATGTTGGTCAGGCTGGTCTTGAACTCCTGACCTCAGGTGATTTGCCTGCCTTGGCCTCCAAAGTGCTTGGATTACAGGTGTGAGCCACTACGCCTGGCCTAATTTTTGTATTTTTTGTAGAGCTAGGAGTCTCACTGTGTTGACCAGGCTGGGCTTGAACTCCCGAGCTCAAGTGATGCTCCTGCCTTGGTCTCCCAAAATACTGTGTTGATATTGCTTTTTTCTTGCCCTTGTATTCTTACAAAAGTAAAACTCTGTTCAAAAGCCTGCATACCCCACATCCAACGCTTTATAAATTACTTCAGTTCTGTTTATTATAGAGACACTAAGGAAAAATATGTTCACTGCATTAAACGGGAAATTATGTGTTAAAATCATATTTCAGACATATAGATTCTCAATATAAGGAAAAAATATTTAACAGCACTATTTAAAGTTGGATTAGGGGGTACAGATCTTTGTCACTGGAGGTGCTCAATCATGGTCCAGCCACTTAGTGAAATTCAAACATCCAATGGGAATTACTGTAGATGACCTGTAAGATATTTTAAGCTGTTAGGATTCTTGTGTCATGGCCACAAAGCTGCTCCTTCTAAACCTTCACTTCCCTAACATTTGCTTTCTGACTTTTCCTTTCTTCTATTGCTTCCCCTCCTACCTGTTGCCATTGAAATTGTAGTTACCTTTACAGTTTTCCTCTTTTGCCTTCTTTGCTCTTACTTCACTATTCTCCCATTCTTCTTGCTAGCGTCAGCATGAGTTTAATTTTTTTTTTCTTCTTGAGACGAGGTCTCACTCTGTTGCCCAGGCTGGGGAGCAGTGCAAGATTTTGGCTCACTGCAACCTCCGCCTCTTGGGTTCAAACGATTCTCCTGCCTCAGCCTTCCAAGTAGCTGAGATTATAGGCACGTGCCACCACACCTGGATATTTCTATAAGGTTGGGGTCAAAGTAATTGCAGTTTTTGCCATTAGAAGTAATGCAAAAACCGCAACCACTTTGGCGCCAACCTAATATTTTTTGTAGAGATGGGGTTTCACCATGTTGGCCAGGCTGGTCTTGAATTACTGACCTCAAGTGATCTGGCCGCCTTGGCCTCCCAAAGTGCTGGGATTATAAGTATGAGTCACCATGTCCAGCAGGGAGTGTAAATATATATTTTTTTTAATTCTCCTCCTCCACCAGGAGTGTAAATCTTGATTGTAACTAATTCAAATCATTTTCTTCTGAGAAAGAAAAAAAGATACCAGGAAATAAGGAATAGAGGGGAGATCAGGTCAGAGGAAATAAAAAAGTTTGGGTAAAAAGTAGTAATGATAAGAAATATATCAATACTGATTAATAAAACATGTTTAAACAAATGGTAAGAATAGTCAAATCACGTATAGTCCTGCATGCATTGCTGTGAAGTTTGTAACTATATGTGAAATTGAGAAATAAAATAGTTTTGGCCCGGTATGGCGGCTCATGCCTGGATTCTCAGCACTTTGGGAGGCCTTGGCGGCTGAAGGATCTCTTGAGGCCAAGACTTCAAGACAGGCCTGGGCAACATAGTGAGATGCTGTCTCTATAAAAAATTTAAATAAAATTTAAAAAATAGTTTTAGGCCTCAGGTAAATAGTGCTCACCAGAAAGAAAAAAAGGAATATTTTTTTTCTCATTTTACTAGATTGTATTTTTTTTGTTGTTAAACACTCTACATATTCTAGTGGGATTCTGAAATTTACTTACTGTAAAACAGATTATGGCCGGGCACGGTGGTTCACGCCTATAATCCCAGCACTTTGGGAGGCCGAGGCGTGTGGATCACGAGGTCAAGAGATGGAGACCATCCTGGTCAACATGGTGAAACCCCATCTCTACTAAAAAAAAAATACAAAAATTAGCTGGGCATGGTAATGCGCACCTGTAGTCCCAGCTACTTGGGAGGCTGAGGCAGGAGAATTGCTTGAACCCAGGAGGCAGAGGTTGCGGTGAGCCGAGATCGCGCCATTGCACTCCAGCCTGGGTAACAAGAGTGAAACTCCGTCCCAAAAAAACAAAAACAAACAAACAAAAAAGATTATAACATACATTTTATTCTGGCAGGGTGTGGTGGCTCATGCCTCTAATCCCAGCACTTTGGGAGGCCGAGGCAGGCAGATCTCAAGGTCAGGAGATTGAGACCATCCTGGCCAACATGGTGAAACCCTGTCTCTACTAAAAACACAAAAAAATTAGCTGGATGTGGTAGCATGCACCTGTAGTTCCAGCTACTCAGAAGGCTGAGGCAGGAGAATTGCTTGAACCTGGGAGGTAGAGGTTGCATCGAGCTGAGATCGTGCCATTGCACTCCAGCCTGGGCGACAGAGTGACACTCCATCTCAAAATAAATAAATGAAACATTTTATTCTATGCATATGTTTTATATTCTTGTTGAAAATGCATTTGACTGCAACTATAGCAAATAGATGTGAAGAAAGAAACAATAACAAAAAACCTAAATGTCACACTTCATTTATTAAACTTCTATGGGGAGGAGCAAACTCATGATATACTTCCAAAAAACCTGTATCTATACATAGAGATTTCAAAGAATTATCAGTAGGAAAGGACACTCACCTTGGCTTTATTCTTGAAGATAGACCCAAGTAATTTGTCATAGTGGAGGTGAGTTGCCAAAATCCTTGGTGATGGAAAGTTTTCCATTCTCTTAAAAATATATACAAAAAGGTGAGCGTGTGTGTGTGTGTGTGTAATCATCAAACTCATTGCAAGTTTGGTATCTAAATGATAGTTTCTAGCACTACTGTCACTATATCTTCTACTACTCCTCCATTATTTTTTTTTTTTGCGACAGAGTCTCACTTTGTCGCCCAGGATGGAGGGCAGTGGTGTGATCTTGGCTCACTGCCACCTCTGCCTCCTGGGTTCAAGCGATTCTCCTGCCTCAGCCTCCCAAGTAGGTGGGATTACAGGTATCTGCCACCATGTGGGGCTAGTTTTTGTACTTTTAGTAGAGACATGGTTTTGACATGTTGGCCAGGCTGGTCTCGAACTCCTAACCTCAGCTGATCCTCCCATCTCAGCCTCCCAAAGTGCTGGGATTACAGGCATGAGCCACCATGCCCAGACAATTTTCTTTAATTTCTATTTTCTTACTTTGTGGAGATCAGGAATGAAGAATCATAAATAAACAAATAATTAACATATTATTGAATTTCTTTGTTGTATCCTGCTTACCATTTCCCAATCGTTTTTGTATTTTTTTAAATTACCTTTTCCCACAATTATATAAAATCCATTTTGTTTAAGACAGCTCAAAATTTGAAATCTATACTTTCATTTAATTTGGATCTCTTCTATATTCAAGGTCTTTAACAGAAATAGTCAAGTCTTTTCACAGTTCCTGCAAATCCATTTTTAGCATCTAAATCTTTCTGTTTAACCAACTAAAACTCTAGGCAATAAAATATCTCAGTGGAACCTGAAAGTACAGAGTTCCTTAAATATCTGAGAAATGTTTTATGAGAGAAATTCTTGTTAGTATATGGACTAAAGTGATTGATTCTTTTTCTGTAATCTATTTCTATAGATAATTTTGAAGATAAAATTATCAATTTGATCTGCCAGGATTAAGGGTTTTCACTTATAATCAGATCATTAGTATATGTTATACAGGGAAGCAAGGCTTCAAGATTTTTTTGGAGATGGAGTTTTGCTCTTCTCGCCCAGGCTGGTGTGCAATGGCGTGATCTTGGTTATAGCAAGTTATTCTCCTGGGTTCAAGTTATTCTCCTGCCTCTGCCTCCCAAGTAGCTGGGATTATGGGCATGTGCTACCATGCCTGACTAATTTTGTATTTTTAGTAGAGATGAGGTTTCTCCATGTTGGTCAGGCTGGTCTCGAACCCCTGACCTCAGGTGATCAGCCCATCTTGGCCTCCCTAAATGCTGGGATTACAGGTGTGAGCCACTGCACCCAGCACCAGCTTCAACTTTTTTTTTCTTTTTTTCTCTCCTAGTTTGTCTGCTTCTTGTGATTTCCGGCTTCAAGTTTTTAGTCCCACATCTGTATAGGTCACTCACTGGTTGGTTGCTGCTACAATGTAAATACTCATTGCAAGTGATACAAGGATATTCAGATGTTTGTAGCCAATTGTTCTATAAAAACTTAGTGGAGATCCCAACTCAAGCAAGGGGGCAAAAAATGAAAATTTAAAAATAAAACACAATTTAAATGAATGCTTTGGGCCTAAGTGGTGACTAGCAGCGTAAAATCTGATTTACACCTAATTGTACTTTTAAACATTTGAAGCATTTTCATACTCATTCACAACAATCCTCTCAAGATAATCTAACCCCCATTTTAGAGATTAAAAACAGGCTTTGAGGTTTTAAGCACTTTGTGCAAAATTGCACAGGTGGTTATTTTCAGATTAAGTAATAGAGTGTGGTTGCCGCTAAACTGCACAGCTGAAAGTTACTAAGAAGATTAGAAAAGCACCCAAGGGAAAAATGGAAGTCAACTGTAACAAAATTAGATGGCTATATAATATATGCTACTATGTTCATTCAAATGTGTAATAAATCCCAAAAGTAAGCAAGAGTAGACACCTTTTTTTTTTGAGACAGAGTCTCGCTCTGTCACCAGTCACCAGGCTGGAGTACAGTGGCGCAATCTCAGCTCACTGCAATCTCTGCCTCCTGGGTTCAAGCAATTCTCCTGCCTCAGCCTCCCTAGTAGCTGGGACTACATGGGACTACATGCCACCACACCCAGCTAATTTTTGTATTTTTTAGTAGAGACAGGGGTTTCACCATGTTGTCCAGGATGGTCTCCATCTCTTGACCTCATGATCCGCCCACCTCAGCCTCCCAAAGTGCTGGGATTACAGGTGTGAGCCACTGTGCCCAGCCAACTAGATACCTTATTTAGGAAAAATATGTATTCCAGAAAAGTTCTCTGTTAAGCAAATAATTGTTAAGTGAAGTTTATTTCACTGATTTCCATTTAAAAATAAAAGACATATTGGCCGGGGCAGTGGCTCATGCAGGTAATCCCAGAAATTTGGGAGGCTGAGGCGGGTGGATCACTTGAGGTCAGGAGTTTGAGAATAGCCTGTCCAATGTGATGAAACCCCATCTCTACTAAAAATACAAAAAATTAGCCAGGTGTGGTGGTACACGCTTGTAATCCCAGCTACTTGGGAGGCTGAGGCAAGAGAATTGTTTGAACCCAGGAGATGGAGGTTGCAGTGAGCCAAGATCATACCACTGCCCTCCAGTCTGGATGTTCTGTTGCAAAAAGAAAGAAGAAAAATTGAAAGCTGGATAAATGTTGGCATCATTACTAAAGATGATTTTAAGCAGTTTCCTTAGAAAAAGGTTATGCAAAGGCCTGAACGGAAGTCTATGGGCCTTTTCCTTTCTTTCCTATCTAGGACAAAGCTTCTTATTGCCCCTGCTGGCCCATCCTATGCCAGTGTTCCTAGGCCTGTCTTAGCTGAGCCTTCATCAGATTTGCTTTGGTACAGGTGACCCTCCCAGGTCCTTTGTTGCCATCCAGATCCAGGACTCAGCACTCACCCCCAAACCGCCCTTCCCGACTCTCTGAACACCTATCTCCTTTACCAGGTATATTCCTGCTACTTTGGCCTAATCCACGGAAATGAGCTTCCTTCCATTTAGATTCCAACTTTCAAGTTTGCATTTGGCATTATACCAGTGTCTCAGTCATCTTCCAGATACTGTTCCCTAAGTCCTAGTCCAGTGGTTTTATGTAGTAGCTGAGTTCTGTCTGTCTGTTGGGAGTTTTGAAAGTTTTACTAGGCCGGGTGCGGCGGCTCAAGCCTGTAATCCCAGCACTTTGGGAGGCCGAGGCGGGTGGATCACGAGGTCAAGAGATCGAGACCATCCTGGTCAACATAGTGAAACCCCGTCTCTACTAAAAATACAAAAAATTAGCTGGGCATGGTGGCGCTTGCCTGTAATCCCAGCTACTCGGGAGGCTGAGGCAGGAGAATTGCCTGAACCCAGGAGGTGGAGGTTGCAGTGAGCCGAGATTGCGCCATTGCACTTCAGCCTGGGTAACAAGAGCGAAACTCTGTCTCAAAAAAAAAAAGAAAGTTTTACTGAGACTGTAGCTCCCCCTTGAATTCAGCCTTCCCTTCCCCGCTGCATTCTGGCATGTCTAGGAGTGGGGAGGGGCTGTCTTCCTTGTTCTTGTTCTGTGCAAGCACTGAAGTCCTGAGGCAGACCCTCCTCCCACACCTTACTTGCATTCCCTGGACAGGGAGTAGAACATCCTGCCTCACACCCAAGTTCCAGTTGTGAGTTGCAGTGTAAAATCTGGAAAGGTGAGTGATAACAGCTAGAGCGACCGTTATCCCCGTGACACACATCAGTGACTTACCCTCTTAGCTGATGCTTGATTCCTTCCCGTCCCTTACACACACACACGAATCATAACTGAGATAGGAAAATCAAAATCATGTCTGGCTCATGCTCATAATCTTAGCACTTGGAGAGGACAAGGCAGGAGGATCGCTTGAGCCCAGAAGTTCACTACCAGCCTGGGCAACAAAATGAAACCCTGACTCTGCAAAAAAAAATTTTTTATAAGTTAGCCAGGTGTACTGGCAAATGTCTGTAGTCCCAGTTACTCAGGAGGGTGATGCAGGAAGATCGCTTGAGCCCAGGAGGTCCAGGCTGCAGTGAGCCATGATCATACTCACTGCACTACAACCTGGGCAATGAAGTGAGACTCCATTTCAAAAAAAAATCATGCCTTACTAGAAAAAGACTGGTGATTAGCATCCTGCACAGGTCCGTGTCTTCAGAGATGAGGCTCTTCTGTTCATTTCCTGAGGTTTCTTAGCTTACTTTTCCCCTACTTAAAATAAAAAGAACAAAAACAGGCTGCCTATTTTTGTTCTGCCTATACAGTACAGTTGTTAAGAGCTCAAATTAGAAAGCTTGGGTTCAAATCTTGGCTCCATCATTTATTAGTTCCTTGACCCTGGGCAAGACCCTAGCAGTTCTATCTTTTGTGAGACGGTAATAAGGTTATTTTGCAATAGAATGAGATAATACCTGAAAAGTGCCGAGGATATGATAAGCACACAGTAAATTGCAATAATTATTAGTATTGTACTTTATAAACTGAAAACTAAAGAATCTCCAAACCAGAAGAAATATTTCTATGATAATTTGCCATAAGGTTAAAGGCTATTTGTACTAACCTGATATTTTTCTGAATCCCCGCATTCAAGAACTGGGAATTCTGGATATTCATACTTCTTTTTAGAAACAGCAAATATTAATTCACTGACAATGTGGAGAATCCAGTTTGAACCTATCAGAAAAATTGAGAATAAAAGCTCATTATGATGTCTTAATATAACAAAAGCATGCTACTTTAGCATACACATAATAAAAATTAAAATCTACAACCATTCTCTGATGTGTATATTTAGTTCTTCTGTATTTGCAACAACTTGGGCTATGGAAAGAAATAGTTTAACAGAAAACAGCATTTACCTATATTAATATAAAATTCAATTTATTTCTCAGGTGTCTCCTTTAACAAGGGACAATACTTCATTTTGAATACAGAATATGTTTCTTATAGAACACTGTTATGTTATAGAAATTGTTTATTACAAGTTAAACATATTATTTTACATTAAATCAGTACATATTTTCTACAGGAATCTATAATTTTTTGAAAATACAGCATCAGCTAAGAAAAAAGAAAAAATATTAAATGAGGTTGGCTTTAACAAACAACAGTAGAAAGAATTCAAAGCAGATGGTAGAAAGCAGGATAATTTAGATTCTTCGTGTCTTATTTTCCATTAGTGAATGATCTTTGTAAAGTCATTTGAGAAACTGAAGGAGTAGCATTTGATCCTGAAAAATAATTTATTACATGAAAATCATCATGTAAATTATAGAAGTGGCTGTACTGTAGTCCAGTCAGAAATCGAGACAAAATTGCTGCTACTGTCACTCCTCTTTGCCAACTGGACTTTCCCACATTCATGTTCCTCCCTTCCAGGCCTGCCATCCATTCTCCATCATGGCCTTTCCGCACAGAGCTCTTCCTGCAGACCCTGGGGTTTTTAAATCTAGCAGTTCTATTTACTGATTTTACAACCTATGTACTTAACTGCAGTGGCCCTCCTCCTCACTGATGCCCAGCCAGATTCCTGCAGTGAGGAACCGCCTTCATCCCACCTTTGTCTCACACCCTCCCCAACCTACTCACTATGAGAAGTGTACTTGTAGGAAAAGCCTTGTTATTTACCACACTTTGGATAAGATGCTACCACAATGTCATCATGTCTGGCTTCGAAGGTCTCCAGCGCTTGGAAAGTTTCTGAGGTGCACATGGTGATGGGGTAAGGAATCCCCTGATAGGTGAAAAATAAGTGAGAAAGTGTAGTTTCTTTAGATTTTTCTAAAGCTTCATCAATGTACTCAATAAATTTGGACTTATCGGCCATGGTGGCTCCCTGCTAATGAACCTGTTCTGTGAGTGTCCACAGGTAGTGATTGCTTTTAATGGAGTTATGCAGGGGCTGGAATAAAGGGCTCCTCCCAGTCACCTAATAAAAGCTATCATTTAATTCTCATCCACCCCACCCCTCACTTTTGCATATCCTCCTGGCAAAAGCTAAACCACAGGTGCAAAACGGGCTGAGGATCAGGGAATTACCCCCAGGGTTGATTACGTGACCATTTAGGCAACCTGCCCAGTGAAAGTAAGAGTGGAATCTCCTAATAGGAGAATATATATATTAAATATCTAATAATAGGCATTTAATCAGGCATGACATTTTTATTTCTTTTTTTTGCCCCCCCACCCCCACCTCTCCACCTTTTTGGCATGCAATTTTTCTACTAGAAATTCACAGAATGAAACTTCAGTTCTCTCCTGGGTTCATAGATTTCCACACACATCCTATGTGGTGTGACAAGGAAGCAGTGGGATTGTGAGGTAATTTGGTGGGGTGGAAAAGAGACCAGGTTTGGGGGCAGTCTTGGGCACTGTCGCTTACTGCCTCAATAGATTTACAAGTCTAAAGACCTGAGTATGAACCTTGACTCTACCATTTACTAGTTGTGTTACTCTGAGCTAATGATAACATATCTCTAAAAGTTTATGTAAAATTGTTAACAGTGGAAATGTATCTGAGTTACCCCGTATGGGTCTGCAGCAACCTCATTTCTTTCCTCCTTAGAAGAAAGAACTGGCTGAGGGCATAAGGCAGAAAAAGAGACTGAGGCAAGTTTCAGAGCAGGAGTGGAAGTTTATTAAAAAGCTTTAGAACAGGAAAGACAAGAAAGCACACTTAGAAGAGATCCAAGTGGGTTACTTGAAGAACAAGTGCAATGTTTAACCTTAATCCTAGGACTTTATAGGCTGGCCCACTTCCAGCATCTGACACCTCTTTCCCATGATTCTTCCCTTAGGGTGGGCTGCCCTCCTTACCTTCAGGAAGTGAGCATGTGCAGTGTGTTTAGGAAGCTGTACGCATGCCCATCTGAGGCTTTCTTCCCTTTTCCAGTGTAGTGTCCCCAGAAGGTCATACTATGTCATTGTGTCTCTTAAAAAAAAAAAAAAGAGCAACTGTCACAATTCCCATTTTGCTACAGGTACTTAGGCATGATTGGAGGCAGGAGAGGGCTCTCCCCCACCAGAAATGGGTGAGTGGCAGTGAGTTCCAGGGAGAGGCCATTTTCTGATGGTCCACACCTGTTTTACTTGGTTAATTGAATACAGATAC
This sequence comes from Callithrix jacchus, assembly GCF_049354715.1. Classification (NCBI taxonomy): domain Eukaryota; kingdom Metazoa; phylum Chordata; class Mammalia; order Primates; family Cebidae; genus Callithrix; species Callithrix jacchus. The sequence goes on along the minus strand of NC_133515.1, from coordinate 77,802,134 downwards.
CAGGGAAAAGCAACCCTGTTGATCAGGCTCTCTAGAGTGAGATGCCCACTCCCAAGGCCAGAGCCTTTCTCTAGCAGCCACTCTCCCCTTTTTCCTTTAGGTAAGTCGGCCCACACTTCCCATCTCCCTGCAGCTTGGTGTGGCCCGTGGCTAAAACAGCAAGTTGATGGCTCTCCAATCTTCTTTAGTCCCTTGCCCACACCTGGAAGGCAGACATTGTGTTGGCAAACCAGATTTGCTAATTGGGAGGAAAGCAGCACTCCAGGGGGTGGAAGGCCAACAAGACAGAGGAAACCTGGCTCACTGATGGCCTTGAGAAACAGAGCCACCCTCCCACGACTCACACTGTAGAACAGGCTTCCTTTTGACCTGTATGTGAAAGAGCATAATTGTGCATTTTGTTTGAGCCACTGAATTATTGGACTCTCAGCAGTTACAATTATAATTACTCAAAAGTGACAGCAGTTTAGCCTGTATCCTATCTGGTACATTTTCTGGGTCCAAATTTACTCTTTGACCTCTTGTTAAGTCAAATATCTATAAGAACCTAAAGTGCAATAAAAAATGCATAAATGTACAAAAAGTCAAATATCTATAAACACAGCCTGTATATTTCTTATTTCTCTCCCATTTTCTTCCCCACATCTTTCTTCTTACCCTTCTTCCATTTTTCTAAGAACGTAATTTTTTTTTTACTATATTTACCTTTCTCTGAATCAGTGTTTACCAATTAAGAAGATGACTTCCACTTATGCTTAGTTACCTAGCTGCAGTCATTCATGTATTAGTTAAAAGGATAGCTAACATTGTTGAGTACTTGCTCGTACCACATCACTGCCAAATTGCTAAGATTACAGGAATGATTTCATGTAATTTCCTAATACCCTTATGAAATGGGCGTTGCTTTGCTACCTTTTGCAGTTAGGTTAATTGAGGCCACAGGGGCTGAGTGACTTCTAGAGGACAAGAAGTGAGGGTTGGTGGGAGGAAAAGCAGGTTTAAATCAGAGAGCCAGCAAAGAGAGATGGTGAACTAGTGTTCTGAAGTACCACCTTAAAATTTAAAATTTACCATAGGGTTTTTAAGGGGGAAATGTATGGGAGCCGTGTGGGAGTGGTGCAGGATACAGGGTCTCTGTGTCTTGTTTCGATGGCTATCTTGGGTAATTGCCTGTTTGAAGGTCTGGTTGGCATTATCTTGACTTCAGCTCAACAGTAGTGGAGAAATTGTTTGCGATTCCCCCTAAGCATGAGGATTCTGCAATTGGGGCTCTGCATCTGGTTTGTTTCAAGATGGATTCTGGAATTTTTTTAACCAAGAAAACAAGTAGATAAACATGCATTGCCAGAGGAGAATGTCTGGAGGGGGAAGGAATGAAGGGGTAAGAGGGCAGGGAAAGGAAGTGAGTGATTAAAAAACATTTTAAAAGCTGAGGTTCTGGGGTGCAATTGCAGAGGCAGCCTTTGGAGGAGCTAGGATTGACAAGCAGTACAGCTAAGTCCAGGCCGAAAGACACTTACAGTGAGATCTCAGAGGGCATAGCTTTAATCGTTAGTGCCGGGGAATTCTTTGGTGCTTCTTTACCTGCTATGAGAAACAAGGCCATGGGACTTTTCACTGTAAAAAAATTCATTTTCATGAGGAGAGAGATTTTTATGACCACGAGGGCAATAAATGTCCTGGGTTCTAGTGAGGCAGGATGGCAATGCCCCCGCCTGGGCCCGGCTCAGCCTGGTGCCTGGGCCCGCCCATGTTACAGCTCATTCAGACCCATCACTCCAGGGCTGGCCCAGCCTGGCTGCTGCTTCCCATCCTGTGTGACTGCTGCAGGCACAAGCCACAGGCAGAAGGCCACAGTGTTACAGCCTTTTTTGTACCCGTATTTGGCAGATCCTGAGTTCTTGTCCTGCATCCAAGAAAAATGAGGTTATGCTGACAACTGAAGAGTGAGAAGGACAGATAATGGAACACTGAGGAATGGAACAGCTCTTAGTAGAGGGGGGACTCGAAGAGAGTAGACTGCCACCCTAAGGCAAGTAGTCCCCCTCCGCCTGAAGGCGGGTAAGAAAAAGGCTGTAATACTGTGTCCCCACCCTCCACCGGTGGAGGGCAGCCCCCACACATGAAGGGAAGTAGTAGCAGGGCCAGGCCACCCCGGGGGGGGGGGGCGGGGGGGGGGGCTGTGGGCTGGAGCGAGGCAATGGGACTAAAAGCTGTTAGCATGCTGTAACACCCCTTCTGGGGCTTGGAGTTGCTGGCATCCCTGTTTGTGTGTCACTATGTTCCCCCCCATCCAGACACCATTGCTCAAGGTGGAAGCAGGTCGTGGCATGGTCAGCCCAGCTGTGGGCTGAGTGTGGATCCCACCACAAGCACTGGATCTGGGTGGGAGCTTAAGCCAAGAGCAGCTGGTTGAGTTAGTTGGACAGGGTGCCTCCTGCAGTGAGCCCAGGGCCTGAGCAGGGGTGTCGCCCGCCTCAGAGGTTTCCGACTGGCTAAGCCGCTGAGAAAAATCCTGCATCACTAAAACATTTTACTTAATAACAACATTTTGGCTGGGTGTGGTGGCTCACGACTGTAATCCCAGCACTTTGGGAGCCTGAGGTGGCTGGATCACCTGAGGTCAGGGTTCCAAACCAGCCTGGCCAACATGGTGAAACTCTGTCTCTAGTAAAAATATAAAAATTAGCTGGGTGTGCAGGCACCTGTAGTCCCAGCTTCTTGGGAGGCTGAGGAGGTTGAGGCAGGAGAATCACTTGAACCTGGGCAGCAGAGGTTGTAGTGAGCCGAGATCACGCCATGGCACTGCAGCCTGGGCGACAGAGTGAGACTCCATCTCAAAAAAACAAAAACACCCCAGCATTTTGTGACAAACACTATATTCAATATATACATCAATTGTAAGATGCATTCCTATTTCAGAAACGTAAGCATATGGAAACCGTGCATCTTGGAATTGAGGAAACTATGTATCAACAGAAAGTATCTGAGCGGAGGTGGTGGATGTGTGAGAGTAGCTTTTTATTTCCATTTTACAGAGGGAAAAGAACTGGCCAGAGAGGGTTCCTAGGTAGGCATAGGTATCTGGGTTTCACTAGGTAGGTGAATATTTATTTTCTTAAAAAGCAGTATGTGAAAAGGCAAAATCAGAATATCTGAATATCTTAGTATTTTTGTATTTCTATACATCACTCCCACTTGAAGGCCTTCTTGCCTTACATAATAATGCAATGATATTCGCTGTGGTTGCGAAGGTGTATTTAAGAATTTCCTTCCCCCAAAAGAAAAGAGGAGCACGACTGAACTCCTTGCCAATATGCTTAGTGGGATTATCCCTCACATTATAAAGAGTGTTTCCCTCCCGTAAGGTAGAATTTAAGACATTAATTCCAACAAGGTTGTTGTTTGCTTGCTTCTTAATGAGTAAAACACTTAAAAAGACAATAGGTTGGATCTTGTTCCAACACGAATGCCTGTAATTATAGGAGGATTTAGGAGGCTCTTAGGGATTGGTAATGTGAACTCTGATTCTTGTTAGTTTGCCTAGGCTTAGGTCAACCTGTGAACTTTACGATTCTACATACTCAACTCTTGTCTGGCAAGCATAATGGAGGGAAACAGCATGAAGAATTACAGAATAACCTGTATTGTGTGATGTATTTGTACTGTCATACCTATGAGTGCAGGTGGGTCTCATGTTATATGAAGTCTTAGCTTCCTATTCAGCTCCTTGTGTCTTACCCATATTGGAGATAAATTACGGCAGACCTGTCAGGCTTTGCTGTTAAAACGTGTGCTCTGAATGAAGAGACCCCCCCCACCACCCAACAAACGGGCTTTGTGTGAGCAACAAGGCTGTTTATTCAACAAAGGTACAAGTGGGCTGAGTCCAAAAAGGGAGTCAGCAAAGGGCAGTGGGATGGGAGTTGGTTTTATAGGTTTGGGGTAAGCAGTGGAAAATTACAGATGTTATGGTTTAGGGTGGTTTTTTGCAGACTGGGAGGGGGTTGTAGGGTCTGGAGTCATGAGGTTGACCAAGGTCAGTTACAAAGTCCAATTGCCTTATCAATTAAGGCCGGAATAAGGAACAATAGAAGAATATCTCAAGTTAATTAGGTGCTGCAGGGATTGATCATTCTTCCTCTTTTCATGATCTTCCAGTTACTTCAGATTTTCTAATTCCAGGAGGCCATCAAGAAGTGTATGTGCAGGTCATGGGGGTCGCTATGGTGTCCATGGTGCCATCAGTCAGCCCAAAAGACCTTACATTTGCCAGTTGTGGTCAGGCTCATGCCCCAGAGGCAGCTGCATGGGAGGCTTTTTAAAATTTTTTTTTTGGCTGGGTGCAGTGGCTCATGCCTGTAATACCAGCACTTTGGGAGGCTGAGGCAGGTGGGTTGCTTGAGCTCAGGAATTTGAGACCAGCCTGGCCAACATAGTAAAACCCCGTTTCTACTAAAAAAAAAAAAAAATTTAGTCGAGTGTGGTGGTGCATGCCTGTTGTAAGGCTTGAATGAGGCAACTGAGGTTAGAACGAGGCAACTGAGTCCAGTTATTGAAATAAAGAAATTTAATCGGCCCCTGGGTGATGTTCTATGGTCAGGGGAAAGGGTGCCAGAGAAGGTGCGCTGACTTCCTGGGGCGTGGGATTTTTATGGCTATGAAAAACGAGCGACAGCTGGGTGCTCTGATTGGCTCCAGGAGAGCGGGATTGGGACGGGGCGGGCCACTATTGGTTGGCGGGTTGTTGGGCAGGTTTTTCCGGTGTGAGAGCCGGCCAGGGTTGCATCAGTGGGAGCCTTCCAGGAGAGCCATGCGGCAGAGCTAGGTGCCAAGTGCAGACCTGGTGCCCGGTGCAGAGTCAAGTGCTGAGTGCAGAGGTGGTTGTGTCTGGTCTCCTGGGGAGGCAAGCGGCCTTACACCTGTAGTCTGCAGTCTCAACTACTTGGGAGGCTGAGGCATGAGAATCGCTTGAACCCAGGAGGCAGGAGTTGTATGAGCTGAGATTGTGCCACTACACTCCAGCCTGGGTGACAGAGTAAGACTCTGTCTCAAAATAATAATAATAATAAAATAAAAATTATTTCCTTGGCATTAAAGACACCATGCCCTCTTACCTTCTTTTCCTTTGTTTTTCTAGTCTATAGGCGTATCCCCCTCCCAAAAAAAAGAAGAAGAAGAAGAAAAAGAAAAAAAGAGAAAATGTTCAAAGAAATGTCTAGGCTGTAAGGTGAAGATGAAAGAATGGACAGCAAAGCTAGTACATATTTGTTAAAGTGGAGGTCCCTGCGGCCAATACGGAAGGCTGGGATTTTAACCTGCTTCTGTGCTTTGGGCAGGTTGCAGCAAAGAGAACCAGCACGTCTTTCCAGTAATTTGCATCCCTCTGCCAGAATTAGTAAATCAGGCTAGGATCAGGAAGGCACTGCCACTAAAGGACCCTTGGTAAAAGTTTCTACTGGAGTCTACACTTTTCCTGCACGAAAACTTGTTGCCAATATGTGTATTATCTCAAAATGTGTTTGTGAAATTTATAGTGGGGTTCAGAATGTATAAAAAATATTTATGGAGATGTCAAACTTTGTACAATACCATTATTAGTTTATATACATTTCCCAGAAGAAATGATAACATTTCTATACAATTATTTCAGTCTTTCTTATCATTTCTGGTATTTTTTTGGTGAAGGCAATTTTATAACTATATTTGATGTAGTTGAAGATTCAGTGGTTAGTTCTTATCCACATTGACTTTCTCTCTCTCTCTCTCTCTCTCTCTCTCTCTCTCTCTCTCTCTCTATATATATATATATATATATATATATATTTTTTTTTTTTTTTTTTTTCTTTAGACAAAGTCTTGCTCTGTCACCCAGGGTGGAGTGCAGTGGTGTGATCTTGCTAATTGTTTTTTTTTTGTATTTTTAGTAGAGATGGGGTTTCACCATGTCAGCCAAACTGGTCTTGAACTCCTGACCTCAATTGATCTGACCATCTTGGCTTCCCAAAGTGCTGGGGTTACAGGCATGAGCCACCGTGCCTGGCTGACTGTCTGGAGATTTTTGAAAATGTTAACAGGTACATAGGTAATCAAAGTATGCAGCTTATTTGGTGAGTCTTCAAACTCATTATGTCCTCTGGACAACCACACGTGAATACAGTATGGGTCCTTCCTTATTCCTTTGGCAAGGACAACTTTGTTAAGCCTGGTATCAGGGCACACATCTGGAGTTCTCATCTCCTTCATGGCAAAATTTCCAGATCTCTTTGAGTTCCCGGGGGACATGCTTCTTGAAGCCCACTCCATGGATGTGCTTGTGAATGTTGGTGTATTCTCGGGTCACCACCTCATTGATGGCAGAATAGTCTGATTTCTCCTTGGCACCGTTCTTTGCAGGAGCCATTCTGCTAGGCCCAAGTTGGTGAGTCTTGTTATTGTTTCTTTAAGCTTTTCTCCCCTTTTCTTTTTTCAGTCTGAACCATTCCAATGACCTTTCTTTCCTCTCTATTTTCTCTCTCTCTCTTTTTTGAGATGGAGTCTCAGGCTGCCCAGGCTGGAGTGCAGTGGCATGATCTTGGCTAACTGTAACCTCTGCATCCTGGTTTCAAGTGATTCTCCTGCTTCGGCCTCCTGAGTAGCTGTGATTACAGGTGTGCTCCACCTCACCCAGCTAATTTTTGTATTTTTAGTAAAGATGGGATTTCTCCTTGTTGGCCAGGCTGGTCTCAAACTCCTGACCTCAGGTGATCTGTCCACCTTGGCCTCCCAAAATGCTGGGATTACAGGTGTGAGCTGTTAAGCACATCACTTACGTAAAGAGACCCCCCCAAACAGGCTTTCTGTGGGCAACATGGCTGTTTATTCACCCAGGTGTGGGTGGGCTGAGTCTGAAAAGAGAGTCAGCAGAGGGCAGTGGGATAAGAGCTGGTTTTATAGGTTGGGGCAAATGGTCAATTAAAGGTGGTAATCTATTTTAGGGAGGGGAAGGGCATCACAGAATGCATGGTCACAAGGGTAGGGGTTATCTATTACAAGTAGGCACAGTCATAAGGATGGGGGTTATTGGTTGCAAGCAGAGGGGAGGATATGGTAATTACATAGTTACAGGGCTGGGGGTCTTGAGAAACCTAATGTCTAAAGGGGAAGCTTCGTAAGGCTGAGCAGGCGCAATGGCCGAACTTTGCAGGGGGAGAACAATCAGTTGAGGCAGGAACTAGTTATTTCACTTCTCTTCGTGGCCATCTGGTTACTTCTGACTTTCTGGCTCAGCAAAAACCCTCAGGAGGTATATGTGCAGGTCACCAATGCTATAATGGCCAGGCTTGGACTTGGAGGCCTGACGTGAGCCACCTCGCCTGGCCCCAATGGCCTTTTCATCTTGCTTTGTCAATCTGGTACTTTTAACACTGATATTCTGGTATTTCACACCAATGTAGTGGATGGAGCCTTGCTATGCAGTGTGAAAATTTGTGTTCTCCCTAAACTCTTATGTTGAAATCTCCTAGGTGCTGGTATTAGGATGAAGGGCCTTTGGGCAGTGATTAGGTTGTGAGGGCTCTGCCCTCATGAATGGGATTAGTGACTATTTATTTATTTGTTTGTTTGTTTATTTATCTATTTTGAGATGGCGTCTCACTCTGTCACCCAGGGTACAACTTCTGCCTCCTAAGTTCAAGCAATTCTCCTGCCTCAGCCTCCAGCATAGCTAGGACTACAGGCATGTGCCACCATGCCCAGCTAATTTTTGTGTTTTTGGTAGAGATGGTGTTTCACCATGTTGGCCAGGCTGGTCTCGAACTCCTCACCTCAGGTAGTCCAACCACCTTGGCCTCCCAAAGTGCTGGGATTACAGGTGTGAGCCACCATGCCCAGCCAAGGATTAGTGTCCTTTTAAAAGAGGCCCCAGAGAGACCCTTGCCCCTTGTACCATGTGAGGACACAGTGAGAAGGCACTATCTCAAAAACCAGAAAATTGGTCTGATCTTTACCAGATGTTGAATCTGCTGATACCCTGATTTTGAATCTTTAGAATCATGAGAAATAAATTTCTGTTGATTATTAGCCATCAGTTTATGGCATTTGGTTATAGCAGCCCAAGTGGACAAAGACAGGCCTGGAAGCTCAATGCATAGTGTCTTAAATGGTATTTAACAAAATGTTTCATGGAAGTCATGGTGGGTGCTTTTAATAAGAAAATATTTATTGTGGATTAATTTTTACAGATTGTGGTTGTACTACCTTCCCCCTTCTTACTACTATACTTGGCTATTCTTTTTTTTTAAAAAAGTTTGAAGGGCAGGCATGGTGGCTCACAGCTGTATTTCTAACACTTGGGAGGCTAAGGAAGGAGGACCACTTGAGCCCGGGAGTTGGAGACTAGCCTGGGCAACATAGGAGTTGGAAAATACATATATATATATATTTTTAATTAGCCAGATGTGGTGGTGCATGCCTATTGTCCCAGCTACTTGGGAGGCTGGGGGGTAGGGAGGATTACTTGAGCCTGGGAGGTCAAGGCTGCGGTGAGCTATGATTGTGCCATTGTACTTCAGTCTGGGTGACAGAGCAAGACCCTAAAGAAGAAGAAACAAGAGGAGGACGAGGAGGATGATTAGAAAAAGAAGAAGGAGAAAAAAGATTGTGGATGTGTCAGTTGGAGAAGAAAAGAGAATTTCGGGGCCGGGCGTGGTAGCTCACGCCTGTAATCCCAGCACTTTGGGAGGCCAAGGCGGGTGGATCACGAGGTCAAGAGATCGAGACCATCCTGGTCAACATGGTGAAACCCCATCTGTACTAAAAAAAAAAATACAAAAAATTAGCTGGGCATGGTGGCGCGTGCCTGTAATCCCAGCTACTCAGGAGGCTGAGGCAGAAGAATTGCCTGAACCCAGGAGGCGGAGGTTGTGGTGAGCCAAGATCGCGCCATTGCACTCCAACCTGGGTGACAAGAGTGAAACTCTGTCTCAATAATTAAAAACAAAAGAGAGAACTTCGGTGGTATAGGGGTAGAGCTCTGAAAGTTTTAAGAAAAATAGTTTATGATGGTGAAAACAATAACAGACAAAATAAAAAGCAATGTAATGCAGAAAGGGAGCTCATGAAAAAGGTTTGAGAGAAAGTAATATATAAAATATTAAATAGAACTGACATTCAAGCCAGAGACAGTTTCTATAGAGTAGATAGAAGAGATCAAGAGAATGTACAAAGCCCAAACTTTAAGAGGTTACCAGAGAAATTGATATAGTGGAAGAGATCAGAGTTCTGGATCTGTGTAGAAATAAGTGATCTTGACTAACAATGACATGCTTTAAATTAGTATAGTTTACACGTTCACAGTTTTCACAATTTATAATGCTTTAGTTATGCAAATAAGCCTCATGGACTGGACTATGGGAAGGCGGGTGTTAGGAAACTTGGGGCAATTGCAGAGCACCTCGCAGAGGCACTTCCTTTACTAGGCATTGACAGAGTTAGCTCCAGCTATCGCCTCTTCTCTAAAACCTTTACCGATTCCTCGGATTAGAAGCAAGGTCCTTATCAATGTGTACTTTTCATCAGTTATTTATGGTAACTACCCCTAACTAGACTAGAACTCCTATGAAGGTAGCACTGTGTCTATTTCGGGTGTTCCACTTTGTCTTGCACATGGTACCTCAATATACTTTTATATTCCTTTTCTCTTCTCTGTTTCCTTGTCCCCTTTGAGTCTTTCTCTTCCTCTTCCTCATCTAAGTGGGCAGTATACGCAGTGTTTCTCAAGTGTTACTTTGCAAACGAATTCTTTGGGGATCTGGCTAAAATGCAGTTTTGGATTCAGTAGCTCTGCATTTCTAACAAATTTTCAGGTGACGCTTATGTTGCTGGTCCCCTGAGACTATCACACTTTAGGTTTCAGGGTGTTAGGAAAAGAACCCAGAACAGGCTCCATGGAGTCAGTGTCCTGGGTTCAAATGTGATTCTGCTTTTTTTTTGAGACAGCGTCTCAGGGTCGCCCACGCTGGAGTGCAACAATGGTGCAGTGTCGGCTCACTGCAACCTCCGCCTCCCGGCTTCAAGCGATTTTCTCCCCTCAGCCTCCCGAGTAGCTGGGATTACAGGCGCCTGCTACCACGCCCAATAAATTTTTGTATTTTTACTAGAGACAGGGGTTTCACCGTGTTGGCCAGGCTGCTCTCGAACCCCTGACCTCGTGATCCTCCTGCCTCGGCCTCCCAAAGTGCCGGATTACAGGCGTGAGCCACCGCGCCCGGGCCTGAATTGTTTTTTACTAGCTGTGTGATTGTGGGCAGTGTAAGCCTCTTGCTTTCTCTGCAAAATGAGATACACTCAGCACCTGTTGCATGTGTTATTGCGAATATTCCGTAAAATAATGTACGTAGCCGGCAGTCAGGTTTGGGTCGGTTCGGATCGGAGTCAATGCACGATGAATGGTAATTACGAGTGTGGGGGCGGGGCCGACGACGGAAGGGGCGGGGCGTCGTCAGGCCTTTCGCATTCGCAGTCTTCCCGGCAGGCACCTGAGGTGAGACAGCGCCGCGTGGCTCCTCGTCAGGGATTGGATTTGAAGGTGTTCAGTGCGCCGAGAGTGGGGCAGGTTTCTGCGTGGGTCCTCGTCCCAGTTCTGGGGCATGTAGAGGACAGTCAGGTGTCATTACCTCCGTTCACTGAAGGCGAGTGTTTCCGGGTCGCTGCGCGACCGTGCCCCGGCGGCCTGGCCGTGCTGCGTGGGAACCCGCGCGTGTCGCCTGCAGGCCCGGCCCGAGCGTTCCGCGGGCTCTGGGAGCGCCGAGGGCAGCCGGGGGCAGCAGGGAACCGGGGGAAGCGGGAGCTGGGTGGGAACCGCGGCAAAAGCCGGGGGCGGGGGAGCGAAGACGGCCAACCTGATGCACCTCTGCGGAGAAGCCGTGCTCCGCACAGCTGGACTGGGAGAGACTTTGCTGCTTGCAGCCGCGTCGCCTGTGGGCGCTGAGCTGGGAGGCCGCCCCGATTCCCGTGGCTTCCAGTCCAGCGTTGCTCATTTGTCTTGAGCTTGTGTCCCCGAGTCAGCTTCTCAGCCCCGTGTGAAGTTAACTGTGTGACGACCCTGCGCCGAACCTGTCAGAGGCGGCTTGGTGTTAAACTTCACCTAAACTATTTCCCGGAGCGATGCCCGTCCTCGTGCGGGGCAGGCAGGCGCTCCTCTGCCAGGCCTCCCTTGACGCAGCTAGTAAACGTCACTTTGTTATGGGTGGACCGGTTGTGTCTCTGTGGTCTGTAACAAAGGGGCCTGAAGTTTTATCATCAGCCTCCTGAAGGCGAGGAGGGCCTCGGAGTGCAAAACATATATATTTTTTAAAAGGGTAAATACTTTGTTGTACGATGTTATTTGGAGGCAGCTATGCTCACCACTATACACCAAAGCAGCAGTATGATTTGGACTTTATTTATTTATTTTCCTTTGAACCCTGGCCTACAGATAGACTATTTTTTTGAGCCCTTAGCATCGCCCTCTCTTGAAACAAAATTTTACTTTGATTTCTTGGATAATGGAACTGGCTGCACGCAGTCTTTGTTCATCCCTTGAACATTAAAAAGTAACCCCAAGAGGCTGGGTGCGGTGGCTCACGCCTGTGATCCCAGCGCTTTGGAAGGCCGAGGCGGGAGGATCACTTGAGGTCAGGAGTTCGGGACCAGCCTGACCAACATGGTGAAACCTTGTCCCTACTAAAAATACAAAAAATTAGCCAGACCTGGTGGCGCACACCTATAATCTCAGCTACTCGGAAGGCTGAGTCAGGAGAATCGCTTGAACCTGGGAGACAGAAGTTGCAGTGAGCCGAGATTGCACCACTGCACTACAGCCAGGGAGACAGAGCAAGACCTAGTCTTTTTTTAAATTTTTTATTGGATTATAGGTTTTGGGGTACATGAGCAGAGCATGCAAGACAGTTGCGTAGGTACACACATGGCAGTGTGCTTTGCTTTTCTTCTCCCCTTCACCCACATTTGGCATTTCTCCCCAGGCTATCCCTCCCCACCTCCCCCTCCCACTGGCCCTCCCCTTTTCCCCCCAATAGACCCCAGTGTTTAGTACTCCCCTTTCTATGTCCATGTGTTCTCATTTTTCATCACCCACCTATGAGTGAGAATATGCGGTGTTTCATTTTCTGTTCTTGTGTCAGTTTGCTGAGGATGACGTTCTCCAGATTCATCCATGTCCCTACAAACGACACAAACTCATCATTTCTGATTGCTGCATAATATTCCATGGTGTATATGTGCCACATTTTTCCAATCCAGTCTATTATCAATGGGCATTTGGGTTGATTCCAGGTCTTTGCTATTGTAAACAGTGCTGCAATGAACATTCGTGTACATGTGTCCTTATAGTAGAACGATTTATAGTCTTTTGGATATATACCCAGTAATGGGATTGCTGGGTCAAATGGAATTTCTATTTCTAAGGCCTTGAGGAATCGCCACACTGTCTTCCACAATGGTTGAACTAATTTACACTCCCACCAACAGTGTAAAAGTGTTCCTTTTTCTCCACATCCTCTCCAGCATCTGTTGTCTCCAGATTTTTTAATGATCGCCATTCTAACTGGCGTGAGATGGTATCTCAATGTGGTTTTGATTTGCATCTCTCTGATGACTAGTGACGATGAGCATTTTTTCATATGATTGTTGGCCTCATATATGTCTTCTTTCGTAAAGTATCTGTTCATATCCTTTGCCCACTTTTGAATGGGCTTGTTTGTTTTTTTCCTGTAAATCTGTTTGAGTTCTTTGTAAATTCTGGATATCAGCCCTTTGTCAGATGGGTAGACTGCGAAAATTTTTTCCCATTCTGTTGGTTGCCGATCCACTCTAGTGACTGTTTCTTTTGCCGTGCAGAAGCTGTGGAGTTTCATTAGGTCCCATTTGTCTATTTTGGCTTTTGTTGCCAATGCTTTTGGTGTTTTGTTCATGAAGTCCTTGCCTACTCCTATGTCCTGGATAGTTTTGCCTAGATTTCCTTCTAGGGTTTTTATGGTGCCAGGTCTTATGTTTAAGTCTTTAATCCATCTGGAGTTAATTTTAGTGTAAGGTGTCAGGAAGGGGTCCAGTTTCTGCTTTCTGCACATGGCTAGCCAGTTTTCCCAACACCATTTGTTAAACATGGAATCCCTAACAGACTTAAAGAAAGCCAAATCAAGAGCGAACTGCCATTTGCAATTGCTACAAAAAGAATAAAATACCTTGGAATACAACTCACAAGGAACTTAAGAGACCTCTTCAAGGAGAACTACTAACCACTGCTCAACGAAATCAGAGAGGACACAAACAGATGGAGAAACATTCCATGTTCATGGTTAGGAAGAATTAATATCGTGAAAATGGCTATACTGCCCAAAGTAATTTACAGAATCAACGCTATCCCCATCAAGCTACCATTGACTTTCTTCACAGAACTGGAAAAAAACACCATGAACTTCATATGGAACCAAAAGAGAGCCCGCATAGCCAAGTCAATTCTAAGCAAAAAGAACACAGCGGGGGGCATCACACTACCGGATTTCAAACTATACTACAAGGCTACAGTAATCAAAACAGCATGGTACTGGCACCAAAACAGAGATATAGACCAATGGAACAAAACAGAGACACCGGAGGCAACACAACATACATACAACTATACAGTCTTTGATAAACCTGACAAAGACCTAGTCTTAAAAAAAAAAAAGGCCAGGCTCGGTGGCTCATGCCTGTAATCCTAGCACTTTGGGAGGCCAAGGCAGGCAGATTGCCTGAGCTCAGGAGTTCGGGACCAGCCTGAGCAACACGGCAAAACCCCATCTCTACTAAAATACAAAAAATATGCTGGGCATGGTGGTGGGTGCCTGTAGTCCTAGCTACTGGGGAGGCTGAGGCAGGAGAATTACTTGAACCCGGGAGGCAGAGGTTGCAGTGCACTGCACTCCAGCCTGGGCAACAGAGCAAGTCTCTGTCTCCTAAATAAATAAATAAATAAGGACTGGGCATGGTGGCACACCTGTAATCTGAGCTATCAGGAGGTTGAGGCAGAGAACTGCTTGGAAACTGGGAGGTGGAGATTGCAGTGAGCCAAGATACCACTGCACTCCAGCCCAGGAGACAGAGCAAAACTCCATCTCAAAAAAAAAAAAAAAAAAAACCGCAAGTGAGCCATCTGTACTGAGCATGACTTATTTTCTGTCAGTCATGTACAGCACTGTAGTGAATGGAGCAAAACAACTCTCCCTTCCCACCACTCAACTGCCTCTTGGTTATATATGAATTCCTTGTAACTTTGTTTGCTTCATTTCTTTTAAATAAGAGTCATAAAGTTTTAATCTTTTGGTTCCCAGGGTGATCACATTATCAAAATGAGGGAATTTGGGGTGGTGGTGGGGAGGGCCACGTGGTAATGATATTAGCGGGATAATCCTACAAAAGGAAGGCTATTTGATTACTCCCACCCTCAGGCATTGAAAACGGGTCAGACGGGAATGGAATAAAACGCCTGACAGCAGGGAGCTGGGACTGAGGACAAAAGAGCACGCAGAAGACAATAGAAAAGTCTGAGATGAAAAACGAATGGTTTTTTTCTGGACTTTGAGGTTATAAGCAGGCAGACTAAAAACCTGGGTTTACATTAATTTATTCAGTAAGAATCATATATTCTATTTTCTTAGCTCGATATCTTTAATTTGAAAAAAAAATGACACAAACCCTTTTTCTTAACTTTTAAAGGAAGAGAATCAAGATCTAATGGATCGTAGTTTTGCCACTTACTGGTTCATCACCCAATCAGTTTCCACCCTCCACCCCCATTTGTATAAAAATTACTGAGAATGTCTATGAAAGGGCAGATTACTGGGGTGCCAATCCTAGATTTGCTGAATCAGAATCTGGAGATGGGGAAGTGGAGAACTGCAGGCTGAGGCTCAGAATGTGCATTTTAAATAAGCCTCTTGGGTAGTGCATTGAAAGTTTTAAGACCTGTTATAGGCTGGGCATGGTGGCTCACAACTGTAATCTCAGCACTTTGGGAGGCTGAGGTGGGCGGATTGCTGGAGCTCAGGGGTTCGAGACCAATCTGGGCAACGTGTTAAGACCCTGTGTCTACTAAAAATACAAAAAAATAGCCAGGCATGGTGGTGTGTGCCAGTGATTTCAGCTACTTAGGAGGGTGAGGTGGGCGGATTGTTTGAGCCCAGGGGGGAGGTTGCAGTGAGCTGAGATCGTGCCACTGGACTCCAAATGCTTGAACTATGGCACATAGTTTAGTATATATTGTACTAATAGTTTAGTATATGCTGTATTATTAGTATATGTTGTGTTATACTATACTTATATTAGTATGTATGCTATATAATATACATATTAGTATATGTTATATTAATAAAAGAACTCCAGCCATAGAAAGTATAGAACCATTTCAGAAAAACTTACTTTTGTAGGGCACTTTACAAAGAGCTATTTACATATTGTATCCATTTAGATGATTTCTTAATTCCCAGTGCAGCTAAAAAATTGATTTCACCTATCTTCCCCATTCTGTTTTCCTACACAATGAAAAAATTTTAGTTCCATAAATTGTTCTTTTTACAATGTTTTCTTGAATTTTATCTCTTTCCTGTGCTTTATCCAATTTTGTCCTGTTCATCATGCCCCTCAGGCATGGAGTATGAAAACTAGGTATGTTGGATGTCTAAACCAAAAAAGTATACCATAATATTGGGGTCTTATACCCATACAGATAAACCAAACTGTGGGAATGAATTTGAGTTATTAGGGAATTGGTAATAGTAGTTTACATATGCTCATTTAAGTTTACACGTATTTGTTGTTAAATTTAGGATGGCACGTACTATGGAACCACTAGCAAAGAAGATCTTTAAAGGAGTTTTGGTAGCCGAACTTTTAGGCATTTTTGGAGCATATTTTTTGTTTACCAAGATGCACGGAAGCCAAGGTAATTATAATTCAGAAGTTAATGCTTTTTAAAGGGGTATAATTTGCTAATCCATTTTGTGTATTAAATGGCAGTGACATTTTTGGAGAAATTACTTCTTCAGATTTAAGCCATATTAGACATTTTTATGGACAGAACAGGATTCAAAGTATTCATTATTGTAGCCTAGATGATTCTCCCTTAAAAATGTTTGTAGACTAAGGAAAAAATGTCTTATCTCCATGAGTTTTACTACAGGGGAGGGTAGAGCAAGTGTCCTTGGTCTGGCTTAGTTTGGGAGTACAGATGGAGGAAGCTTAGCCTGTCCATTACATTTCATTGTTTAGTAGACTGAGAAAGTAAGTGGCATTGCTGTTTTCTCGGAGGAACCAGTTTTCTCAGGCTTTAGTTTTCTTTCTGGGCATCAACAGTGGGCACTAAAAGACTTTCACATGCTGTGACTGAAAGTGCTTTAACATTTTTTTTGGGGGAAATTTTATATTAGAGCCCTCAACTTTTTAAATTAGGAAGTGATTTTTCTCTAAAACAGGGCACAGTCCTAGGGTGATAGCCATCTTTGAAACTTGTCACATGGTCTTCCTCAGCATACTTTGTTGGAATGCTCTACCAATATGCTACTGGATACTCATAAAATCTCTTTTCTTTTAAACTAGAAGGAAGGATATAAAGAAAACATCCCAAAAGTATTTAAAAGCAAATTAAAATCTGGGATCAATTTTAAAAACTGGTAATCGCTGGATGTGGTGGCTCTCGCACTTTAATTCCAGCACTTTGGGAGGCCAAAGTGGGAGGATTGCTTGAGCCTAGTCTGGGTAACATAGCAAGAACCTGTATCTTAAAAAAAAAAAACAACCGACAAAAAAAAAACCTGGGCGTGGTGGTATGCTCCTGTAGTCCCAGCTACTCGGGAGGTTGAGGCAGGAGGCTCCCTTGAGCCCTGTCCCAGCTACTCAAACTTGGCTGAGGTAGGCAGCTTGCTTGAGCCCAGCCCAGGGGGCATCTAGGCTGTGGTGGGCTGTGATTGTGCCACTCTTCTGCAGCCCGGGCAACAGAGAGAGATCTTGTCTCAAAAAGACAAAAACAAAACCTAAAACCAAAAATAGTTATTATTAAACAAAACAAAACAAAACAAACTGGCTGGGCATGGTGGCTCATGCCTATAATCCCAGCACTTTGGGAGGCTGAGGTAGGCAGATCACGACATGTCAAGACTTTGAGACCAGCCTGGCCAACATGGTGAAACCTCCTCTCTACTAAGAATACAAAAATTAGCTAGGCGTGGCGGCAAGTGCCTGTAATTCCAGCTACTCAGGAGCCAGAGGCAGGAGAATCACTTGAATCCGGGAGGCTGAGGTTGCAGTGAGCCAAGATCGCACCACTGCACTTCAGCCTGGGCGACAGAACAAGTCTCATCTTGCAAAACAAAACAAAACTAAAACCAAAACTGGTAATGATCTTATTTGTGATTTCTTATAGAGGTAAAATAACATTCATAAAAATAATTCATAAACTTACATAGGGAGCTACACATTCACACTCAAAATCTGCTTTCAGGTACCATTTAAAAATAAACATTGGCGCTGGGTGTGGTGGCTCACGCCTGTAATCCCAGTACTTTGGGAGGCCAAGGTGAGCAGATCACCTGAGGTTAGGAGTTCAAGACCAGCTTGACTAACATGAATAAACCCCGTCTCTACTAAAAACACAAAATTAGCTGGGCATGGTGATGCATGCCTGTAATACCAGCTATTTGGGAGGCTGAAGCAGGAGAATTGCTTGAACCTGGGAGGTGGGGGTTGCGGTGAGCCGAGATCGCCGCATTGCACTCCAGCCTGGGCAACAAAAGCAAAACTCCATCTCAAAAAAAAAAAAAATTACATTGGATATACAGGTGAAAATTTAAAAACTCTAAGGCTATCATGTTAAGGCAAGTGCAGCCTAGATCTTACCCAAAAGGAGATAGTTCCTGGATTACCCAAAGGACTTTTAAACAAATTTCTAATCTATATGGTTCCCATCATATGGACCCTAAAGCTAGCATTAAATTGTGGCTGTATTAATGTAATGAATTTGTTTGAATCTAATTTCAAGACATCCTTTTTTTTCCCCCATCAGATTTTAGGCAAACAATGAGCAAGAAATTTCCCTTCATCTTGAAAGGTATGTTTTTCCTTAAGTAAAAATAAGTATTAAACAGCTTTTTCAGGTAACCTATAAATTAAGTAGTAATTAATTTCTTTACAAGGAACTAAGAACTAAATGATTTTATTTTGTGGTATGTCAATTTCTAACAATACTATTCACATCTATTTTAGTTCTGAGACTAGAGTACATTCTCATCTATTCTAGTGAGAAGAGAATTAGATAATGGGCTGAATTCTGAATCCTAGTGGTTAAGAATGTAAATTCTGGAACCACTGATATATGAGGTGATAGAATCAAACCAGAGTTTAAACCTTTGGTTTTAAAAGATCAGTTTCATTTCAGGGTTGCTAACTTCTTGGAGCAGTCTCTTTCTCTGTCAAGTAGATAATGACTGAACAAGAGGACACAGTTATACTAAATAGTGCTCACTACAATGATTAGAGATGCCAGGGCTTATACATCAAGTCTGTAATTCTGTCCTCTTTTTCATTTTGTTATGTAGCAATATTTCCATTTTTTTCAAGAAGTTTAACAATATTTCCATGTTACTTTATAAATGACAGCTATTTTATTTATAGTTTATTACAGATCCACTGAGATGTCTGGAATATATGGAATCAGAGAGCTAGATGAAAAAAAATGGTTGGAGAGCAAAAATTAGATGTAAGTAAAATTTTAATTTGTAATTTACATTAATAGCTCTCATTTCCTTTGCTTTTTAGTTTTTTGAGTGGTTTTAATCCTCTTCTTTTTAAAATTTTTCTTTTTCTTGATGATACTTTTTACATCTCTGTTGTGAAGCCAGTCATCACGTTCGGCCTCCCATCTAAGCTGTTTGAGACCTTTGGGAGAAGAAGAAAAGATGAGTGTACTATCCCACTGTTGGCGGTCCCACAGAACATGCTGCTGAGTCACAGGAACTTCTAGCCTGCCTTGGCCTGCAGTTTCCCACCCACAATACAAATTCACTACTTCTTGTTTGTTGCTTTTCTTCTTATATTTATTGTCAAAGATTAATGTTTCATTAAGAAATGACTAAGGAATGAAAATAAACAGATGCTCTAAAGATTTTCTTTCCCTAAGCACTTTTACTGGTGAAATAAAAACCAATTAACAGTCAATATCAGAGATAATTAAAATGTCTATAAACATGTAAAGTTACTTAGCAAATTCATGCTATATAAAAATGGCCTACCTCCCTAAAAAAAAGTAATTTTTGTAGTCTGCAGGTTTTTTTTTTGCTGTAGTATAAACTTTTTAATCTTATATTCTCTCTGAGAGAAGAAAAAGCCATGGTTGTAAAGTACCATGAAAAGGTTTTCAAAAATATTCCTATCAGCCAGGCCTGGTGGTTCATGCTTGTAATCCCAGCACTTTGGGAGGCTGAGGTGGGTGGGTCACTTGAGTTCAAGATCAGCCTGGTCAAAATCGTGAAACCCCTTCTCTACTAAAAATACAGAAAGTAGCTGGACATGGTGGTTTATGCCCGTAATGCCAGCTACCACTTGGGAGCTGAGGCAGGAGAATTGCTTGAACCTGGGAGGCAGAAGTTGCAATGAGCTGAGATCATACCACTGCACTCTAGCCTGGGTGACAGAGCGAGACTTTGCCTCAAAAAAAGAAAAAAAAAATTTCTATCTTCTGACGTCCTAAGCCAAAGCTGTTTTTAAAATGTCAATAAAAAAATTTAAGTTACTTACTTGCATTATCTTTGTTAGCCATGGCATTCATGCCAATGTTATCAAACTTGGATCCCATATTTTCATCCAATAGATGGCCAAACTTAAAAAAAAAAAAAGATAAATATATTAGCAAACCAAAAATAATGTAGAATAGCTAGCTTAAAGCAGTGTATTAGCCTTACCTCTTCAGCAGATACAAATAGGCTGGAATCACTGAAGTTTCTTTTCTTTTTTCTAGGCCCTAAAATAAATTATAAGTCTACATTATTGAATTACAAATCCAATGATTTTAGAAAAAAACCAATGCAACATGATTTTATTTTAAAAATTATACTTGGGTAAAAACACAATTGCAATAATCTTATAGCACCATTAGGTAGCTGGCATTTAAATAAATAAATATAATTCAAAAGTTAGTATATACTATTTTTAAAAATTTAACATCCTAATAGAACTGTTCAGATGCCAATAGTGTCTTCTTGCTTTTCAAATACGGCCACAGATCGAAGTTTCCCATAAGGGAACTAACATCATATCAAGGAAGAGTAAAATTATCAAGATGACATGGATGTGTTTTGAAATATTTAAGACAAAACATAAAATTTAATTCAGGGGTCTTATTCTTTAATTTGTAAAGAAACTGAAAGTATGTTTATTAGACTATAAATGAAGTTCTGTTTATAACACTGAAAATAAAGAGTTTCTTCTTAAAAAAAAAAAAAACTTACCTATAGTACTGAATATATAAACTTTTCCTGAAAAGTTTCACTTTATTTTTGAAACAATTATTCAAACAGCATTTTTGATATCAATGTCTCTAGCAATACTAGAGCCACATTTTAAAGAGAACTTTACTAGGCCGGGCATGGTGGTTCACGCCTGTAATCCCAGCACTTTGGGAGGCCAAGGGGGGCAGATCACAAGGTTAGGAGTTTGAGACCAGCCCAGCCAATATGGGGAAACCCCATCTTTACTAAAAATACAAAAATTAGCCTGAGATGGTGGCGGGTGCCTATAGTCCCAGCTCTGTGGGCGGCTGAGGCAGAGCTGCAGTGAGCCAAAATTGTGCCACTGCACTCCAGCCTGGGTGACAGAGTGAGACTCCATCTCAAAAAAAAACAAAAACAAAAACAAAAAACACCTTTACTAAAGAATAATTGCACATCATAACATCCAGCTGTTAAGTGTATTAATTCAATGCATTTTAGTAAATTTACAGACTTGTTCAACTACAACCAGTCTGATTTTAGAATATTTCCATCAACTTGAAAAGATCCCTGGTGCCATTTGTAGTCCTCTAACCCATCCTCAATCTATCTTGTTTTGATGACTTGCCTTTTCTGGCTATTTCATATAAATGGGATCATATGACATGTGGTTTCCCTGTATCTGGCTTTTTCATTTTGCATAACGTTTCTGAGGCTCATCCATGTTGTAGCACATATCAGTACTCCATGCCATTTTGTGGGCTGCATAATACTCCACTGTATAGATATACCACATTTTGCTTATCAGTTAAGGGACATTTGGGTTGTGACCATTTTTTGTCATTAATAGTCACTATCAGCAATCATATACAAGTCTTTGTATCAGAATCACTTTTGATAAAATAGTTTATAAAGCATTTCATCTTCATTTTTATTAAGGTGAAATGTATGTTACTTAACTGTATAATACACATTTGCATGCATTAAGAAGGTTTTTTTGTTTTTATTCATATTGTAGTGATGTATCTGTGACTTCAATAAGTAGGTACTTCTGTACTGCACTGGTTTCTTAAAATTTCTTTCTTTTTCCCCCCTACCTCAGCCTCAGGTGTATACTACCATGCTTGGCTAATTTTTGATTTTTTGTAGAGATGTGGTCTCACTATGTTGCCCAGGCTGATTAAAGTTTCCATAAGGTATGTTTATTCTTAAGGATATTTAACACCTGCAAATGTAGGATGATCAACTGGTAAATTAATAAATCTGTTTAAAATTTCTTGTCTCTTGTTTCAATCAATTATGTCGGGTATTCTTTAATCTGCATCTAAAAATATCAATTGAGATTTGGAATCCTTTCAGGCTGATGTCTTATGAAACAGTATTTTATTATTTGAAACAAGCTGAGAGAGCATCTTTTTTTTAACATTAAAATAATTTTTTTCTTCTCCTCAAATTCCTTTTACCAGTATCTTAATCATAGGCTCAGTAGGACTTGAGGTAAAGCAACACTTCTTTTCTGAGGGATGATCTTGAGAAAAACTGCCTTATATCTCATCTTACGGTAATATTAAAATATGATCTTAGATAACTCAAGGGAAGACAAAATCTGAAGATATAATTTTCAGATTATAATTTAAATATGTATCTAGTTAATTCATCTAGTTATTAGGGGACTATGAAATTGACAGCAGTATCTGAAAGAGCTGATAAAGTTTTGTAGGCATGAATCTCTGAGACTCCCACCAATATGTAAATGAAACTTTTTAAAACTTTTAAGACTATCACCTGATATAGCACTTTTTTCTTTTTATCAGCACCTTGTGTTACACTGTGAAGCATAATCTTGTAAGATCACTTTAGAAAGAAAAGTTCATATCCTTTCGTGTAAAATGTTTTTGACATTAGAATTGTTTTTTCCTGGCAGCAAAATGGCAGATCTTAAGGGAAAATAAAGTTAATAAAAGAGCATGGATTATTGCAAGGGTTAAATGGCAAAGAATAATGGTTGAGACAGGGAAAAAGGTAACAGGTGTCTGAAAAATCCAAGGCTTTTATAATTGAATGGTTTAAAAATGAATGAGCAGAGATTAGCATGTGAATCTCTGGACTAGGTAAGGAAGCTCTACATTCAAATGTGAGTGGGCACCATCCAAACTGTTGGGGCCCTGGAGAGAACAAAACAGAGAAGAGGCAAACATGTTGGTCTGCTGTGCTGGGGAGGAAAATGTCAGATAGGAGACAGGACTAATGAGCAGCTCCAACATGGATGGACAGAACAGCGTGTGGAGACTCACACTGTGAACTTTTGCTCCAAGAACCACAACAGGAACATACCAGGAAAATTGGAAGAATTCATAGACTCTTTGAAAGAAGTGGCCTGCCACTACAAACTCCACAGACAGCCAAAAAACTCTGAAAACAAAAGACAAACTCTTAGGAGCTCTATGACCCTGCCCATCACCTGAGAAACCCTGAGTACTTATCCAGGCCAAGGTAGGGCAATTTACTATGGCAGCTGGTTGTCTCTTGAAAGCACCACCTCCTGCCTGGAGTCCAACCAACTCAAGTCATCACAGCAAATAATAACAGAACAACCCTGCGCCAAAGAAGGAGAAACAGTTAATTCCACAGCCTGCAACACCCTGACTAACCAGAGGTCCTGAGTCTCTCCACATCACAACTTCACTGCTAGCAAAACCAGCATTTGAGAAAACCAGTGCACTAAACAAAACTACAACCAAGGACTCACACAGAGTCCACTTTACTGCCCTGCTACCTCCACCAGAGCAGGTACTGGTATCCATGGCTGGGAGGAGGCCTGAAGACGTAACAGGACTCTTTACAGACATTCCCCAGCACCAGCATGGAGCATGGTAGCCCTACTGGGTGGCTAGACCCAGAAGGGCAATAATAATCACTGCAGACTGGCTCTCAGGAAGCCCTGTCCCTAGGGGGAGGGGGAGAATAACATAATAAGGGATCACCCTATGGGAAAAAAGAATCTGAACAGCAGCCCTTGAGTTCCAGATCTTTCCAGTGAAACAGTCTACCCAAATGAGAAGGAACCAGAAAAGTAATTCTAGTAATGTGACAAAACAAGATTCTATAACACCTCCAAGAGATCACACTAACTCTCCAGCAATGGATCCAAACCAGGAAGAACTCTCTGAATTGCCAGATAAAGAATTCAGGTTGATTAAGCTACTCAAGGAAGTACGCGAGAAAGGTGAAAACCAATCTAAATTAAAACACCCGGGAAATTCATCATGAAAAGAACATCACGTAGGCAGAGTCATCAGTTTATCTACAGTCAGGATGAAGAAAAGAATCTTGAAAGCTGTGAGGCAGAAGCATCAGGTAACCTATAAAGGAAAACCTATCAGATTAACAACAATTTCTCAGCAGAAACTATACAAGCCAGAGGGAATTGGGGCCGTATTTTTAGCTTCCTTAAACAAAATAATTATCAGCCAAGAATTTGGTATCAACAAAACTAAGCTTCATAAATGAAGGAGAGATGTCTTTTTCAGACAAACAAATGCTGAGAGAATTTGCCACTACCAAGCAAGCACTATAAGAAATGCTGAAAGGAGTTCTAAATTTTTTTTTCATTTGAGATGGAGTCTCACTCTGTTGCCCAGGCAGGAGTACAATGGTGTGATCTTGGCTCACTGCAACCTCTGTCTAATGAGTTCAAGTGATTTTTGTGCCTCTGAGTAGCTGGGATTACAGGCACTTGCCACGACGGCTGGCTAATTTTTGTATTTTTTTAGAGATGGGGTTTTGCCATGATTGCCAGGCTAGTCTGAACTCCTGACCTCAGGTGATGCCCGCTGGGCCTCCCAAAGTGCTGGGATTACAGGTGTGAGCCACCACACCCGGCCTAGGAATTCTAAATGTTGAAATGAAACATTGAAGTACAGCAAAATAGAACCTCCTTAAAGCATAAATCTTACAGGGCCTATAAAACAATAACACAATGAAAAACAAATAAACAAAACAAAACAAAAGTATTCAAGCAATAACTAGCATGATGAATAGAACAGTACCTCACATCTCAATACTAACATTGGATGTAAATGGCCTAAATGCTCCTCTTAAAAGATACGGAATGTCAGAATGGATAAAAATTCACCAACCAAGTATCTGCAGTGTTCAAGAGACTCCACCTGACAATAAGGACTCACATAAACTTAAGGTAAAGGGGTGGAAAAAGATAGTCCGTGCAAATGGAAACCAAAAGCAAGCAGGAGTAGCTATTCTTATAACAGACAAAACAGACATTAAAGCAACAATAGTTAAAAAAAGACAGAGGAACATTATATAATAGTAAAACAATTAATCCAACAAGAAATATCACAATCCTAAACATATATGCATCTACCACCAGAACTCCCAAATGAATAAAACCATTACTACTAGACCTAAGAAGTTAGATAGATGGCAACACAGTAATAGTGGGAGACTTCAATACTCCACTGACTGCACTAGTCAGGTCATTAAGACAGAAAGTCAACAAAGAAACAACAGACTTAAACTGTATCCTAGAACAAAGGGTCTTAACAGATACCTACAGAACATTCTACCCAACAACTGCAGAATATACATTCTTTTCATCAGCACATGAAGCATTCTCAAGGATAGACCATATGGTAGGCCACAAAACAAGTCTCAATAAACTTAAGAAAACTGAAATTGGAGGCCGGGTGTGGTGGCTCACACCTGTAATCCCAGCACTTTGGGAGGCTGAGGCGGGTGAGGTCAAGAGATCGAGACCATCCTGGCCAACATGGTGAAACCCCATCTCTACTAAATACAAAAAAAATTAGCCAGGCATGGTGGCACATGCCTGTAATCCCAGCTACTTGGGAGGCTGAGACAGGAGAATCATTTGAACCCAGGAGGCGGAGGTTGCAGTGAGCCGAGAATGTGCCATTGCACTGTAGCCTGGGCAACAAGAGCGAAACTCCATCTCAAAAAAAAAAAAAGAAAAAAGAAAACTGAAATTGTTACCATCTCTCTCACATCACAGTGGAATAAAATTGGAAATTAACTTCAAAAGGAACCCTCAAAACTGTATACAAATAAATACATGGAAATTTAATAATCTGCTCTTGAATGATCTTTGCATCAACAATGAAATCAAGATGGAAATTAAAAGATTTTTTTGAACTGAACAATAGTGATACAACCTATCAAAACCTCTGGGATACAGCAAAAGTGGCACTACTCTTAGTAAGTTCATAGCATTAAATGTCTACATCAGAAAGTCTGAAAGAACACACCCCAAGAAACTAGAGAAACAAGAACAAATCAAACCCAGCAGAATAAAAGAAATAACAAAGACCAGAGCAGAGCTGAATAAAACTGAAACAAACCCTACAAAAGATAAATGAAACTAAAAGCTGGTTCTGTGGAAAAATAAAATCAATATACCATTAGCGAGATTAACCAGAAAAAGGAGAGAAGAACTGAATAAGCTCAATTAGAAATGAAATGGGAAATACTACAACTGACACCAAAGAAATACAAACGATCGTTCAAGGCTACTATGAACACATTTATGCACACAAACTAGAAAACCTAGAGAAAAACGGATAAATTCCTAGAAATCTCCAACCTTCTAGTTTAAACCAGAAAGAAACAGAAACTGAACAGACCAATAACAAATAGCATGATTGAAACAGCAATAAAAAAATTGCCAACAAACCAAAAGTCTAGGACCAGATAGATTCACAGCTGAACTCTATCAGACACCAAAGAAGAATTGGTACCAATCCTACTGAAACTATTCCAAAAGACAGGTAAGCAGGGAATCCTCCCTAAATCATTCAATGAAGCCAGTATCACCCTAATTCCAAAACCAGGAAATGACATAATGAAAAAAGAAAACTACCGACCAATATTTCCAGATGAACAGATGGCCTGAATGCTCCTCTTAAAAGATACAGAAACAGAGATGCAAAAATCCTCAACAAAATACTAACTA
Organism: Callithrix jacchus; assembly: GCF_049354715.1. Taxonomy (NCBI): domain Eukaryota; kingdom Metazoa; phylum Chordata; class Mammalia; order Primates; family Cebidae; genus Callithrix; species Callithrix jacchus. Next base: position 77,775,653 of record NC_133515.1, on the reverse strand, counting down.
ACCAAATCCAACAGCATATCAAAAAGATAATACACCATGATCAGGTGGGTTTCATGCCAGGGGTGCAGGGCTGGTTTAACATATGCAAGTCAATAAATGTGATACACCACATAAACAATTAAAAACAAAAATCATATGACTATCTCAATAGACACAGAAAAAGCATCTGACAAAATCCAGCGTTTAGTGTGGAAAATAATTTCCACTTAACATCTTTCTTAAAAACAACCTCCCTCACCCTGAATTTTATTAACCAAATTTAGGAGAGTTCATTTCCCAAAATTATAATGACACCTTTCACATGGACAATGCTTTTAAAAGATATTAAATGCATTTTCTTACCTTGAAATGAGTCAGCAAAGTCAAAATCATCTGTACTTTTTCTCTTGCTTCTCTTAGTATTGACTTTGGAGTGGACTTCAAGTTCTGTTATTTGAAAAAATTTGCTTTTAAGCAATTTAAAAACAATAGGATTGGAAAATATTACTCCAAGATATGCTAAAATCTTTATTCTGAGGGTAAGGCATGATATTGTTATTCCATGTGGCTTTTGTAATTCCACCAGCATAGGCTTTGAGGATAGAGTGAGAGCAAGACTTTAAGAATAATTGGCATAGTCCTAATATTTTATGCAAGTAGAAAATTTTCTAAATAGCTTCATTAATAAGATCAAATAATATAAAACCCCTTAAAACAAGCAACTTCTGCTGTGGTTCAGAATAAGTGGAAGAATGCTGGGCAGGCATGTGCATGCTGAAGGTATGTGAAAGGACAGAAAGGTCAGACAACCGTCCAGAACAATTTTGGGTGTTCCTTGCTAATTTACAAGATAAAATATTCACCTTCATCTATGCTGGGATGAAGTGATGGAATACTGACTAACTTTTATAAACTGCTAGTTACGATAAAAAAAATGGCAGCATTTCAGCTCAACATGTATTATACAGAGCTAGTTGTTGGTTAAAGTGAAATTCAAAAAGCTGCTTAAAAGAAAACACATGCAACAAAAAATAAAAACGCTTCAGCTCCAAATGAGAAGGGAAAAGGTTCTATTTAAATTTCTGGCTGACATGAGTATTAATTTGAATACAGGGCTATGTTAAAAACCTTTGGCAGAAAAACTAACCTAAGGCTGAGGAAGTAAGGAAGATACAGTTTATGTCTGATTTTAAAAAATGCTTACCTGGAACGCTCTCACTTTCATCATCTAACACATCCATGAATGTTCCTCCATCTCCATCAACTTCAGCAAATTCTTCATCATCCATACTTCCTAAAGAAACTTCATCTTCGTCCAGGTTATCAAGTTCATCATCACCACCTTCTGAATCTTCATCTGCTGTGTTACCCTTAGCTCTTTTTATTCTCTTTTTTACATTGCTGGAAAAAAACCACACAACTTGTAATACAAAAGTATTTTCTAAAGTAGTGTTTTGCTGACTACCAGGGCACTAGGCTATTAAATGACTTAGAAGGAGAAAGCTTTGCAGACTGCTCAGAGTAAATAATAATGTGCATTATAAAGGTCCAAGATGAAAATACTGTAACTACTTCCCAAACTTATTTGAATATATTTCCCCTTTATGTCACATAGTTCTATGGTCTACTGTTCTAAGAGACAACAATTTGGAAAATGCTAGAAAAACAGGAAGGAGAAGACAGAAGTATGTTACCCAGCAAAATCCATATCATCCTTTCCAGAGCTGAAACAGTTATCATCTTCAAATGTGTCTGCCAGAGAATACAGAAATTGTGAGATACAACAAAGAGTGACAAGCTTGACATACATCTTAATATCTGAATCAATTATTCTGACAGTCATGATTCTGCTGTTTATCACAAGTAAACATCAAAACAATATAAACATGACTGTTGCTGGTGTGTCTTACTAATGTGTATAAACCTGTGAAATACTGATCTTAGTTAAATACCAAAACTAAAAAAGGAGCTGGTTAATTTTGGCTCTTTCTACAGTTCTTTTATGGAACGAGGATGAATATCAAATAAAATGATATTTAGCAACTGTAGTCCTTTTTACTCTATTAGAACTACTTAAGTGCTCATTTTTCATAGGTGTGATACAATATGTAACATCTCATGCTTGTAATCCCAGCACTTTGGGCGGCTGAAGTGGAGTGTTCACCAGCCTGAGCAACACAGCAAGATCCATCTCTATTAAAACAACAACAGCATCAACAACAAAAACAAACTAGCTGGGCATCATGGCATGTACCTGTAGTCCCAGCTACCTGTGGGGCTGAGGCAGGAAGATCGCCTGAGCCCACAAGGTATACGTTGCAGTGCTGCAATGGGTCTTGATTGTGCCACTGCACTCCAGCCTGGGAGACAGAGAGACCCTGTCTCAAAACAAAAAACAAAAATAAAACAAACCCAAAAAACAACGAAAAAGTATGTAACATGTGAAATCAGTGTAAGCCTTTCCAATTTACCATGATTTTTGTTTAAGTCTATTAAGTTTCAATCAAAATTTCTCTAGCTTTATAGATTAAACATAAAAAAGATGAAATAGTAGACTATTGCTATCAATTATTACTGATATGCTATAATATAGATTATGAATGGTAAAAAGGATTTCTATTTCACGAGATTTGGTTGTAACAATGAATATATTCAAGCAAACAAATTTTTTCATATATGGACTATGCAAAGCACAATCATCTATTTTTCTGGGGCAAAAATGGGTGAATTGCTGTATGTCATCAAAATATTTCTGTTTTTGAGACAGGGTCTCTGTCACGTAGGCTAGAGGACAGTGGCACATGCCTCCTGGGTTCAAGCGATTCTCATGCCTCTGCTTCTGAGTAGCTGGGAATACAGGTGCACACCACCACACCTGGCTCATTTTCTTGTATTTTCAGTAGAGACACAGGGTTTCCCCATGTTGGCCAGGCTGGTCTCAAAGTCCTGACCGCAAATGATCTGGCCGCCTTGGCCTCCCAAAGTGCTGGGATTACAGGCATAAACCACAGTGCCTGGTCCCAAATATTTCTTATTCTTCCATTGTGATTTGCATATTCTTAGCTAAATTATTTTTTAAAACTAAGGCCACTTTTCCCATTAATGTTCCATGGTCTATTAACAAATAGTAGATTATTTTACAAAGAGTCAACAAAACAAATTACCAATCAGCTTTTCAAATTCCTCATCATCCACGTCTTCTATACTTTCTTCATCTTCATTCCGTTTTTGTTTCTCTTTAACAGCAACTTTTTTATAATACCTAAAATAATATTCATGTTATATATTTGACAGTTTTATTAAAGGTCTAATCTTACTATAATCAAAGCACCTATGAACAGTGGGAAACTACAACTGTAAAATCTTAAGTATACTCAGTTGGAAATAAATGACTGAAATTTGTATGTAATATAAAAAAATAGTTTAACTCAATAAAAAGTAGCTGGAAACTTTTGAAATGTAAAGTGTAATTACATTTCAAAGAATAATATTTTATCAGCCCAACTGTTATATTAGAATACAGCAAAACTTAGCCATTTACAAATATAATCAAACCCTCAGAATTATTCATTCTAAATGATTAAAAAAGCCTAATTAGGCCACATGTGGTGGTTCACGCCTGTAATCCCAGCACTTTGGGAGGCTGAGGTAGGCAGATTATGAGGTAAGGAGTTCGAGACTAGTCTGGCCAATATGGTGACACCGTCTCAACTAAAAATACAAAAATTATCTGGGCATGGTGGCACGCACCTGTAGTCCCAGCTACACAGGAGGTTGAGGCAGAAGAATCGCTTTAACGCAGGAGGCAGAGGGTACAGTTAGCTGAGGTAGTGCCACTGCACCCCAGCCTGGGTGACAGAGCAAGACTCAAAAAACAAAACAAAAAAAAACAAAAAAAACCCCAAGCCAAATCAAACCTAATTAACCAGTCAACCAGATGAGATAAGAGGTACTTTACTACCAATAAGGCATTAGATAATAATACTAGTTGGTTTAGGACTTATTTCTATAGCAGTGCACTGAATTTTTCTGAATCTATTCTAATGGCTATGGTTTGGAAAAATTACCCATGAGTTATCACTATATTAAACTAAGGTAGATTTTAAGCCTACAAAGAAAACTATTATAAAAAGAAAGTAAAGGCTAAATCCCAAAAAATCAAAAGCATAAAACACAATTTATATGCTAAATTATTAACAAAACTACCAAATTTACTTTAGTTTTTCTAAGATATATTAAGATTAGCAAAATGACTGATTTATAAATTTCCTTAACAAACACAGACATATTTGTTGATCTTTTCAAAATATGCTGATGTTAATGAAGCATTTTATGAAGTCTAAAAATTTAAATTTTAGCAGTTTCCCCAAATGAAACAATATTAAGTATTGTACCTGTGGAAAAACACTTCATCTACTGGTATTTGGCTTTCTTCTTTTGCAAGGAACTCCTTACTGTTCACTACAAAAATAAATTTAAACATTTTAACTTAATATAGCAATCCCCTTTATGTTACTTAAGCTCTTAAGACTATATACAGCATATCTGTAATTCTAAAATTTCAAAATTGTGTGGAAGGTAGACAGAAGGGACCCTGCAGTGCAAGGGACAATCTCTGAAAAAGTCTGTGTGGAGAAGACCCAACATTTGAAACTTCACTGGCTACAGCATAAGGTACGCAGCCATCAGTGCAGTTACAGCGAACAACAGTGTTTTCCTACTGTTCTCCAATTGCAACCAGGACCCACATTTCAAGAGAAATAAAAAATTCAAAGAGTTCTTTTAATAAGTCATCACTTTAAACTTGTCATTTTCAGCTCAAAAAATGACTAGCTTGCCATTAATGTGTGCCATTCTGGGAATAAACACAAAGTAAAAGTAAACAAGTTTTCCTTTATACTGAGGAAAACTGAGAAATAAGGAACTGCAAGATATTAGTTTTACCTCTTCAGAATAAAACTTTCTGACTCATCCTGAGTAAAAGGAGATTTGGCTTTTAATTCTAACCTACTAACTTTGTTTAAGTCTTTTTACATCTCTGGACCTCTGTGAAGTAAGTCATTCAAAATTAAATGATCTAAAAGGTCTATTTAACCCTGGTTTCTGAACAAAAGGGAGATGACTGGTATGCAAAGAAATGTCTGCTCTGAATAGAACAACAGATTCAGATCCAGAAGATGGCTACTGAATATAGAAGCAGGTTATTAACTAAGTTTAAAATGATGCTCTGTGACAAAACCCGCTGTGGGTTTTGTGCTACTAACCTCATATTAGAGCTTTAAGATGGTCTAATTGTGAACAATAATAATTATACACATAGGGGTTGTTGATGAAGCTATGGATGATAAAATAAAATGGTTATAACTATCGAAGCTCGGTGATGGTAAGTGAAGGATTCATCATACTATTTTGTTTACTTTGGGTATGCTTCAAATTTGCTATAATAAAGTTTTTTAAAAAAGGCCCAGTCAGAGACAGTAGATTTAAGAATACCTATTCTTGGAAAAAAAAGATGGATAATGCTTTTGGTGCTCATGTTTTATTCTCATAAATTAGAACAAAGAATAACACAATTTATGCATTTTTGTCTTCTATTGTCTTTTCAGTTTCAACTAAGTTTTACACTCACCAGCAAGATGATGAATATCCTTAATAAAATGCTTTCTTTTCGGCTGCATCACAACACTCTCTGTGTTTTCTGAAATGTAAAATTATGACAGTATAATGCAAAACCTAGTTATAAGCTCATGTTTATTATGTATTGAAAATGAAAACCAAATAATGCACCAAACAGAAGCATACCTTTGCCTTTATGGGGCTTTGGATTTCGGTATACAAATCGATCCAAAAATCTCATTAAGGTGAAATCCTGCAATGGGTCTCCTGAGTACTGAATATAGTTTCCCTGAAAAGTGGAGGGGGGATTAAAAAACTTAATTCAAATTATATCTGTGCATCCAGATAAGAAAAAAGAAGAAAAACGTAAGTTTCTATTACATTGTACTGAAGACACAAATATACAATAAATGACTCTTCAAATATCTCTCATGCACATTTTACTTAAACACACAGATACACATATACACATATTCTAGGATGTACTGTTGATACAATGGATAGACTAATAATATTAATAATGTTGGCCATCTAACCGTTTAATCAGGAACCAAACTCTGAAGTGGCAAACACAGCAAATGAGAAAGGGAGGCAATCTTTCTCCAGGAGAGGAGATAGAATGCAATAAATAACTGCTGTGGCTTTCTAATGTCTTATTGCTTCCATTCATCTCAGAGTGGGAAAAATTATCTGCTGCTCTGTACTAAACAAGTCACTGTTCCTTTATATGAGCAGTAAAATGTGCAAGATTCTCTGGTAGAGAAAACACTGTATGACCAATTACTGATTATCTAAAATGATGTATTTTTTTTCTTATTTCTCATCTTTTGCTATTTTAGACTCACCTGAAGGATGGTCTTTGCAAAAAGGGCCACAGAGGGATGAAAATGCACAGATAACTAAAAAGAAAAATGTGAATATCAGTATTTCTAAAGTTGACTCTTAATACATTTACAGCTTATTTAAGAAAATCTGGCTGGGTGCGGTGACTCACACCTGCAATCCCAGAACTTTGGGAGGCCCAGGCAGGCAGATCACTTGAGCCCGGAAGTTGAGACCAGCCTGGGCAATACGGTGAAATGCTATGTCTACAAAAAGTACAAAAATAGCCAGGGTGTGATGCTGCACACCAGTCCCACCTACTCAGGAGGCTAAAGTGGGAGGAGGATTGCCTGGGCCCAGGAGGCTGAGGCTGCCGTGAGCTGAGATGGCACCACTGCACTCCAGCCTGGGTGACAGAGCGAGACTCTATCTCAACAATAAAAAGAAAATGCAAAAATCTGAAATTTAAGCCAATACATTAGAAAAGTGCTTCTCAAAACATTTTGGTCTCAGGACCATTTATATACTAAAAAACTAAAAATTTCACCAGTTTATATTTAACAGGGTTATATATAGATACCTTTGTTATAAAAATAAACATAAAGATTGTAAATACTTACGGGTTCATTAAAAATAACAAAAAAGCCACTACATATTAATAAGTAGCATGTTTATGAGAAATACTTATACTTCAGAACAACATATATAGTGAGTAGCATTATTTCACAGCTTTTAAATCTCTTTAATGTCTGGCTTAACAGAGATAGTGGATTCTTTCTTCTGCTTCTGTATTCCATGTTGAAATATACATAGAAAATCTGGTCTTACACGTGTGGAAAATAGTCTTTCACATAATGGTGAATTTTATTCTTCAGTACTATACCAAAACCAAGGATTAGTTGTAATATGGAATCTGAAATCATATTCAATTAGCTTTTGGTACTTGCTGCTTAAAACTGTTTGGTCTACTTTGAATCAATTGTTTATCCACTCAAGAATTTTTAACATTTGAGTGGCATGGTGGCTCACACCTATAATCCCAGCACTCTGGGAGGCTGAGGTAATCACCTGAGGTCAGGAGTTCGAGACCAGCCTGGCCAACAAAGCAAAACCTTGTCTGTGAGCTGGGCATGGTGACATGCTCCTGTATTGTGCCACTGCACTCCAGTGTGGGTGAGAGAGCAAGGCTCTGTTAAAAAAAAACAAAAACAAAAACAAAAAAGAATTTGTAACATTGTGCATTGGTTATTAAAAAAATACCATATGCAGTCCTTCCAATTGTTGGCACATTACTTTATACCTTACCACAAAAATCACATTGTTAGAAGCACTGATTTCATCAGTAAAGTTTTTATGAATTGAAAAACTGTCAAGCTCAAGGTTGTGGTTACAAGATTTTTAAAACTTTAATCTTTGCTTGAAAGCTTTATTTCTCAATTTTATTACTGACAACGAATACTGCCAACTGTTTTGTTTCATTCATTTTCAAGAAAATGTCTCCCAAATACCTAAGCCTGAGTAACCAGTTTGTCCATCAGTCTTTCATGTAAGGGCAGCTAGATGAGCCTGCAACAACTGGTAAACACTTGTCCTTGAGACATGTGACAACCTTCACACTTCATGTAGGTAGCAGAAGTATGTTATGCACACTTGCTATAAATGTACACGAAACACTAAAAAGACATGTACTTTAAAGTCAAGATACTGGGCCGGGTGTGGTGGCTCACGTCTGTAATCCCAGCACTTTGGGAGGCTGAGATGGGTGGATCACAAGGCCAAGAGATCGAGACCATCGTAGTCAACATGGTGAAACCCCGTCTCTACTAAAAATACAAAAAATTAGCTGGGCATGGTGGCGCATGCCTGTAAACACAGCTACTCAGGAGGCTGAGGGAGGAGAATTGCCTGAACCCAGGAGGTGGAGGTTGCGGTGAGCCGAGATCGTGCCATTGCACTCCAGCCTGGGTAACAAGAGCGAAACTCCATCTCAAAAAAGAAAACGAAAAATAAAGTCAAAATACTAAAATCAGTAATTCTTCCTTTGTCATCATTCTTTAGTTATACTGGCTTTTTTTAAACTACATGTATATGGCAGTGATGAATATAATGGCCACTGATGCAGCTTGGTACTGTGTCTTTATTCAGGATAAGTGGCAGCAGTTTTACCCATAATTTCTTTTATAATATCAGTGCCACTGTCAACACAGTAACAAAAACAAATAATGTACTGACTGGTATTACTATGAAGAGAGCTGTGACCTGGCAGACTCACTAAAAAGGTATTAAGAACTCTTAGGGGCCTGTGCCACACTTTTGAGAATAGCACTTACTGGCTTTACTCAAGTCACAGAAAGGTTATTAGAAATATGAATTCCTAGGCTGGGCGCGGTGGCTCATGCCTGTAATCCCAGCACTTTGGGAGGCCAAGGCAAGTGGATCATGAGGTCAGGACTTCAAGACCAGCCTGGCCAAGAAGCTGAAGCCCCTGTCTCTACTAAAAATATAAAAATTAGCTGGGCGCGGTGGCACGCATCTGTAATCCCAGCTACTCAGGAGGCTGAGGCAAGAGAATCGCTTGAACCTGGGAGGCGGAGGTTGCAGTGACCCAAGATCACCTCACTGCACTCCAGCCTGGGTGACAGAGTGAGACTTCGTCTCAAAAAAAAAAAAAAAAAAAAAAAAGAAATATGAATTCCTCTTATGAATTTAAAAAAGTAACTTTATTTGAAAAAAATTTTATCATATAACTTTTCAGAGATATCTAATGAATAAAGCAAAATTTATTCACTTTCTCAACTCTATATGCAATAACCTACCTACAAAAAGCAACACTTATGACCCATGTATAACATCCTTATTTTAGATGCACATTTAAGATTTTCTACAAAATGAACACCTCACACAGTATCCTAAATGTGGACTTTTAATATTTATTAATACTTATGATTATCATAAAAAAAAAACTTTAAGGCATTATATCCACAAGGGCAAAAATATACAGCACAAATGAATTAAAAGACAATTTGAAATTATTTTACCTTTTTGAGTTCCCAAAGACTTGTATTTTCAGCTCCACAGAACAATGGGTTTCTACTGAATGGATCATATTTATTCAACTGTTTCCCACCTAGGAACAACAAAAAAAAAATATGATTTCTCAAATGCTTTATTCCCAGCCCAAGATGTCACTAAAATCACTGCCATTAATATTCTCAACAGACAGATATTTCTAATACTCTTAATTAGCCAAGCAACTATATTGAAAACTCTGAGCTCCCTCAAGAATTTATCTTGGTACTCAAGCTAGCATCTGCTCCTGAAGAAACCAAAGAACATGTTTACCCAACCACTGAAAGCTCCCTTCAAGGCCAGGGGCAAATCACAGCACTTTGGGAGGCTGAGGCTGGTGGATCATTTGAGTCCAGGAGTTCGAGACCAGCCTGGGCAAAATTGTGAAACCCCGTCTTTTACAAAAAATACAACAAAAAAATTAGCCAGATGTGGTGGTGTGTGCCTGTAGTCCCAGCTATTTGGGAGGCTGAGGTGGCAGGATCATGTGAGTCCAGGATGCGGGAGTTGTAGTGAACCAAGACTGTATCATTGAGATCCAGCCTGGGTGACAGAGCAAGAGCCTGACTTCAAAATAAGTAAATAAAAGCTCCCTTCAAAACTTCTTTCTTGGCTGGGCACAATGGCTCATACCTATAATCCCAGCACTTTGGGAGGCCAAAGTAGGAAGGTTGCCTGAGTCCAAGACTTCGAGACCATCCTGGGCAATAGAGTGAGATCTCATCTCTACAAAAAATAAAATTAGCCAGACCTGGTGGTATGAGTCTGTAGTCCTGGCTACCTAGGATGCTGAGGTGAGAGGATTGCTTGAGTTCAGGAGTTTGAGGCTGCAGTGAGCCTGGCCTGGGTGGGGTCTCCAAATAAAACAAAACAAAAACCAAACAAAAAAAACGCAAATATCTCCCATTTCCAAATGGTAACAAAAGGTGCCCATTTTTGGGTCAAAGAGGTCATAAACATTAAGAGGGAAATAGTCTGAAGATGGTCTAAAGTCTTTTGGAGCTTTAGAGTGCTCCAAATATTTGTCATTAAAGTATGCCCAGAAAAAATTTTCACTTGGAACACGCCTGACATTATCTTTATATTTTTAAACTCAGGATTAAAAAAATTTAAAACAAAAGATTTTCAGAACAAACTAGGAACTATCTTACAACACACATGCTCTTTATCCTTCTAAAGAATTACTCTCTCAGTTTAGTCTTCAGGGAAACTGACGGATTCTCCTAAAAACTTTTCAGGCCGCTATCAGACTTCTCTTTTGTACTTCACAAACTGAAATTTGGAGATGAATTAATTTGACCATGAGTCCCAAAGCAAGTTGAAGAAATGGGTCTGGCATCACATTTCTCAAACCTCAAGGCCAGTGTTTCTTACAGCCTCAAAAGAAGAGGCTGCATTTCTAAGATTTCTTTTGACTCTAACATTCTATTAATATACTTTTAATTTAGTTTGGTGTGTGTACAGGAAACCACTTAAAGTTTCTATCTTGAACAGAAAGTTTTCTATCCCTAAAACATTACTTTAAGAAACTGTGGGCTGGGCACGTTGGCTCACGCCTGTAATCCCAGCACTCTGGGAGGCTGAGAAGGGCATATAGCTGAGGTCAGGAGTTTGAGACCATCCTGACTAACATGGTGAAACCCCATCTCTACTGAAAATACAAAAATTAGCTGGGTGGGTTGGAACATGGCTGCAATCCCAGATTCTTGGGAGGCTGAGACAGGAAAACTGCTTGAACCTGGGAGGTGCAGGTTTCAGTGAGCTGATACTGCGCCACTGCACTCCAGCCTGGGTGACAGAGTGAGACTCCATCTCAAAAGACAAATAAATAAATAAAAAAAAGGTATAAAATTTTGTAAATAAAATAAAATAAAAAACCAAAGAGAAACAAACTCCCTGGTTTAAAATTCAAGAGAATAAAGATTTTAAAAACTTACCTTTCAAATTATCAAAGTGCACCCAGGAAGCAATCTCCGGTTTTCTGGTTTCTGTATCAGTTTCAGGAATAGTTTCTTCTGTCTCAAATTTTTTCACCATCTCTGTTTCTTTGTCTGCATCAGTGAATTTTTCCATATCTTCATCATCGTTTGCATCAATAAAATTTTCTTCATCATCTGACTCCTAACAAAAGCATGGTTCATAAATCTACATAATCAACTGGAAATTGCAGAAAAGTTTGTGCTCCATTATGTGATGTAGTTTTACTTATTGCAATTCTGGTGAAACGTGAAAGTTGTTATAATGTAAAATGATGGCCATCAATGCTATTTACAACAAGAGAGGAGATCACATCTTTATTTCTAAACATAACAGTTAAATTTTGAGCTAAGAACCCCTGAGACTTAGGGACTCTATTACTTGAAAACAATTAGCCCTCAAGTAAACTTCTGACTTGTAAATAACCCTATGAGGTAGGTACTATTATTATTATCATTTCACAGTTAAGGAAGAAGACTTAAGAAGTCTACTAAGTTTTATAATCCTGAGAGCTTCTAGTGTAGTACAGTTTATTCCGAGCAGAAGATTGGAGCTACATGCCCACCTTGTAAACTGTACAGCTGGTACTAAAATCTAGGTTTGTCCTATAACAGAACTCAAACTCATATGCTTCAGACAACTAGGTTATTATTATTTGAAGCAAAGAAAAACAAAACAAAAACAACCAATATATTTCAGTACCCACTCAACTTAAAAAGCAGTTGTAAAATATACCGGATGATCATCTAGTTGGCTTCTTAAACCTGGTTTTGCTTTAAGGATCTCAGACACAAGATATAAAGCTCCACATATAAATGGTGGCATCTGCTGACAAGTCACTTGAAGTAACCTCTTCACAAAAGCCTTCACCCGGCGCAACACAATGTCAGCTTTCAGAGATTTGTAGACAAGGTTAAGAAACATAGCTTGCTTGGAACACATCATCAACCCTGGATCCAACATCTTCCTGTAAAACAAAGCCAAGGTCAAATATTCATGTATAAAACCATCTTCACAACCAATATCACATATTAGAAATAGCTACTAACCTCATCTTAGTTAGGGATAACTTTGCTGCTTATTTTAGAGCAAGAGACCCTGGTCTAAGAGGTAAAATAGAAGTCAATGACCAGAAAAGAAAGGATAATGATGGTACCAGGAAAGAGCAACAATAACAACAACAACAACAAAACTCACAGGAATGAGAGTTTTTACTTTGTATGTGGTTTCCTTCTCTCTTCCAGTGTTTCTGTTTTCTACATCAACACTGCACAGCCCTAACAGTATTTTTAGAACCCCACTAGAAAAGCTAATCTAAAACCAGACAATGAAAACTGACCCACGGAAGCAGAACATTAGATCTGGGTTTTTGTCCTTGTATAGCTACCTACTAGCAGGGTGATCAGAGGCACCCTCCTTATGGTTTTAGTGAAGACCACCAATGAAAAACAGAAAATTAAATTCTAAGGACTTTAGAGAATCTCTAGTCCAATGTACTAGCTGTGTAACATCCCTTTCATACACTCTATTCTCACTGCCCAGAGTGCTTCTCCCCAACTCTCTGCATGTCCACAGTATCCAAAATAGGTTCTTCTATTAGTCTCTCTTTCAGTCCCATGCTTGTGTTCTTCATAGTTTCAGAAACTTGGTTTCCCTGCCTTTCCCTTTTCTCCCAATGTCCAATGGAATAGAGATTATACCTGTGTTATTCACTGTTGTAATCCCAGTGCCTGCCAGTTAATACTTTTACATGACCATTTCCAAAATACTTGAACCTATTTAGCTTTATGTGCCTGTCTCTCCATGTCTCTCTACTGTAGGCTGCTCTACTCTGATCTCATGATACTTTAAAAATTCTCTATCCTAGGTGCTGAATCCTACAGATGTTCCCAACCGGTCTAGACCCCCAGATATTAGGACACCCAGAATTAACACAATCCTCCGGATTAGCTCTATTAACACCTGGAATCATTATTTCCTTTGTTTTAAGCACTTCCATTAATTATTCCCACTAATACTAGAAATGAAAATACTTCATCTTGGGAAGCACTTTCCTACTGCTCTGCATACTCAGTTTCCTCCCAACTGAGAAATATCACCCTTTTGGTAATATTCTGAGATATTCTGGATTATTCAATTTTTTCTCTTTACATTTAAAATTTCCAACATTTCCATCCATTTTTCAGCTTATTTTTAGGCATACACTCCATCCCACATCAACAAAAACATTTGAGAAGAACTTAGAGAGACATGTCTCTATCATTTGATGAAACATTTTCCTGAACTTTTTGATAAATCATATTTTTGCCAACAAAATCATGTTATTTCTTTTACCCCTCAATTAACTAGGGGGTTTCTTAATATAAAGAATCTTAATAAAACCAAGAGCAAACAAATACATTAAGTCATAAAGGCCCGTTAAGAAACTCCACTGTGAGAGCTCTTGGCAAACAGTAATTTTAAAAACTTAAAAATGTATTCGTCCTCAGAGATGTTAGACTGTGATATTAAATAGAAACAGAAAAATGTTTTCTAATAGACTCCACTTTCCAAAAATTGAAAGTTCCCATGACCCCCAAAAGTTCAAAATACTCAAACCACCCCCTTTCAAAAAAACAAAAACGAAAACAAAACTCAAGACCCTGAAACTTCTACATTTTCAGACTTGGAACTCTTCAAATTACAGTGATAAGTATCTACTACTTCAAAGAGTTGTGGAAAGGCTTCTGAGAGTCTTTTTTTAGTGAACCAGAGTAATCAGTGCTATGAAATGTCATGAACTCTAAAGCAAGTGGACCTGGATTTGCCACCTAACTAAATTATTGTACCTCACAGGCTGGAGAGCTGTTAAAAGGATTAGACTAAAGAAGCATGTATGAGTACAAGTAATAAGGACAGCAGCCAACATTTCACACAGCACTATGCGGTAGGCACTGTTAAGCACTTAACACACATGCAAAGATTACATAGGTTAACACACGTAATTCCCCAACCTTCATTAAAGCCCCAGTTCTGTCATTTACAAGATGAAGGACTTTGTGCAAGTTTCAAAATCTTCCCAATAATCACGAGATAGGTGCTTTTATCTCTAACCTACAGACAAGTCAACTTAGGCATGATAATATGGAATGGATTATATCTACCAATAGGTTTTTAGTGGGGATCAAGTAACTTGTCCAAAGTTACACAGAAAACTAATGGCAGGGACTCAAACCCAGGCAGTGTGGCTTAAGTCTAAGATATTAACCACTACTCTATACTTTCTCACAAGATACAGCTATGTAAAATCATAAAAATGAATTAGAAGGAAATATATTAATTTCTTGAACACAGTTATGTTCAACTAAACGGCTCCAAACTGTTTACGCATGGCTGAAAATACAATGCCCCAATAGGTGAGTTGCAAAATTCAGTAAACAAAATCTTAATCTTCATGAAAAATAATTTAAAAAACCCCTGTACCCTGCAAAACTCTCTACTTAACATACTTTGTTTACCCCAAATCCCCTCTCTGACACCTCCCTCAATATGAATGTAAGTGCCTCCAGGGGTGGAATTTCTATTCATTGTGCCTCCTGTGCACCTAGATCATGGCACCATACTGCTTGTTGAATGAATTACTGTGTGAATGCATTCAACCGTGTGAAAGACAGCAGGGAAAACATAAAGAACTGAGGAGAATGGGAAGAAGGAAACTGCAATTATATCTGCAATTTTATTTCTTTAGTATTTAAAAGATTTAAAACAAGTATAGCAAAAATATTAATTCTGAAATACTAGAATTCGGTGGTAGATAAATTTCTTTTGGGGACTTTTCTGCATTTTACAACTTCTCAAAATGAAAAATGCATTCAAAGCATCTAATATAATTTGTGCCCATCAGGGAAACAAAGATTAAGTGACTTACTTGAAGGTGGTGAGTAGCGAGCTGCTGAGGGGGCCTAATATCCAATTCTCTAACTCTCTCTTGCCCCACACAAGGCACAGCTTGTGCTGTCGTACATCACGTTATACTTCACATCATATACTGAAATGGCATGTTCTTACCTGTATAATGCTGTGTAATATCGATCCGATATTGTCTGCTGAGAATTCATTACTTGGAAAAGCAACATCAAAGCCTGTACACTGGTATTAAAATTCACAACATGCAACACTTTAAACAATGTCTCCACCTGCTCCCTCACTTTGTCATCACCACTCTGGGAATAAGGGTATGCCCTATTCACACCTGTTAAAATGGCACTAAGCATTTTTGATTCAATATCTTTTTTCTTGATACAAGTCTGAAAAAAGCAAAAGTAAATAGTTATTAATTTGTTAGCCAGTTCACTTTCTTCATGGGAGAGGGCCATCTGATTTAAAAAGCAAATTGCATAATATTGAGCTTTGGAGCTGATATTTGAGCGGAAGAGTAGCCTTTCAACTTCACCACACACAACTCCTTTCATATTGGGATGTTTACAAAGTAATGTCTCTAACAGATGGGAGGCTTTTGTGGCAATTCTGTTCTGAGGATCTCCCAGTTTATTTACCACGTGCACAAGAAGAGCCTTTTCTTCCTCAGGCTTGTTACAAAGCAGCTCATGAGCCACAGTAAGGGCTCGAGTTTTAGTGGTTACTAATGTATCATGACTTAAAGTTTCTAAGACCTGCACAAATTCAGCCACTAAGTGTTTCAGCTGGTGCTCAAAATACCATAGTATCAGTCTTCTATCTCTTGAGTCCTTGTTGCCACTGGACAACTGTTCCAGTTTGTCAAAAGGATGCTGGCTGAAAATTCTCAGCTTCCGATTGTCTGGCAAAAGGTCTGTGATGAGCAACTCTTTGAAAGTATCCAAGGCCATGAGGCACTGCTGTTTGCTGCCCTTCTTTTTAACAAGGTTCACAAGAGTTTCTACAAACTGAAGTGTGTGAATGGCATCATCTTGAATAAGAAGAATCATGGCTGCCATTCTGTCACCTAGTGTCCCTGATGACACAATTGCCTTCATCCAGGTAGAAGAGGCTCCCTTTTGACTATTTGTCTTACTTTTGAATAAATTGATTTCATGCTCATACAGCTTCTGAGCAAGGGTTTTGTACTTAGACACAACATCCTGATGCTGGGGTTTCAAAGAATATTCATTGCTATACTCCAGATCATACCATTTGCCTCCAGGCTTAAGCAACAAAGTCTGTCTCTCAAAAAATTCAAAGATGCTCTGTTTATCTTTCTTTACTTTCGGTGTGGTACTGCCATTCTCATCAGTATGTGGTTCTGGCGTATTCTTATTTTTCACCTTATTAACTGATGTCCTTTGACTTTCTGCCGTATTTTTATTATTTATTTTAGGTATTTTTACTTCTTTTTTGCTGAAATTTTCTTTTTTAGCTGGTTCAACTTCTTCGATTAAGCAAGCTTTTGTATACTTGGCCAAATTAAGATTTTGAATAAATGCTTCCAATTCACCTTGTTGAAGATCATCAATTGCTCCTTTTTTGCCTCCATCGATCACTTCCTCATTCTCATCCAAAGTAGCCAGCATAAGGTAATCTTGCTGCATAAAATGTAAGTGAAAAATACAATACAAATGTGAAAAATAAAACCATAAAATAATAGAAAACACAACATAATTTTAAAAATAATTTCATAACAGGATAAAATCCTTTCAAATTTGACATAAAACTCAGGGTCCACAAAGGAAAATCATTCCCTCTCTTTCTTTTACACACACACACACTTTTTCATTTTGATACAGGAAAAAAGACAAATTATAAACTGGAAAAAAAATACAAGCAACTCAGAGCAAGACTCCGTCTCAAAAAACAAACAAACAAATAAAACCCACCACAACAAAGTAATTGGGTTTAATGCCTTAATATAAAAGTCTCTACACATCAGTAAGTGGCAACCCAAAAGAAAAATGTGCAAAGGATACGAAAAGTTCATAGAAAAAAAAGTGTTCTTTAAAAGTATGAAAAGATGCTCAACCTCACTGACATTTAGAGAAATCCACATTAAAACCACAATGAGACATCCATCTTTTAATTTGTCAGACGAGCAAAGATACATTTATGAAAGGTGGTGCTAGGAAAAGGGTGGGGGAAAGGGCACTTTCATACATGGTTGATGTGAGTATAAAATGACACAACCTCCATAGAGGACAATTTGTCAACTCCAATCAAAACTATTTAATACAAGGCACACATCTGTTGACCCAGCAGCTTCATTTCTAAAAATTATTTGATTGAGACAGGGTCTCGCTCTGTTGTACAGGCTGGAATGCAGTGGCATGACCATGGCTGACCTGCAGCCTCAACCTCCCAGGCTGAAGTGATCCTCCAACCTTAGTCTGTAGCTGAAACTACAGGCATGTGCTACCATGCCTAACTATTTAAAAAAAAATTTTTTTTTTTTGCAGAGATGAGATCTCCTTATGTTGCCCAGGCTGGTCTCAAACTCCTGGGTTCAAGGTATCCTCCTATCTCAGATTCCTAAAGTGCTGGGATTACAGGTATGAACCACACTGTGCCTGGCCCATTCCTACAAATTAGACTACATATATACTTACAAAAGTGGGGAAAAATTATGTTTAATGTTATTAACTGTAGCATTATTTAAAATAGTGAGACTGTCAATAATTTTTTTTTTTTTTTTGAGATGGAGTCTTGCTCTTGTTGCCCAGGCTGGATGCAGTGGCATGATCTCGACTCACTGCAACCTCCGCCTCCTGGGTTCAAGTGATTCTCCTGCCTCAGCCTCTCCAGTAGCTGGGATTACAGGTGCCTGCCAACGTGCCCAGCTAATTTTTGCATTTTTAGTAGAGATGGGGTTTTGCTGTATTTGCCAGGCTGGTCTTGAACTCCTGACCTCAGGTGATCCACCCACCTCTGCCTCCCAAAGTGCCGGGATTACAGGCGTGAGCTGACGTGCCCAGCCACTGGCAACAATTTAAATATCCAAATAAATGTATGGTTAGATAAATTAAGGCAGACAAAACGATTTATGCAGGCATATCAATGACACAGAACTTTATGCACTGATATAGAAGGACCTCTAAGACGGAAAAGAAAGCAAAATGTAGAGACAGGTATATATATATATATATATATATATGGTACCATTTGTGTAAAAAATAATACATACATATGTATATGCTTGAAAAGGTACGTAATAGCCCTAGAAGACATAAAATACACTTGTAAAAATAATTGCTTCCTATCAGGGAAATCATATGGCTAAGATAAAAGTGGAAAAATCTGACTTTTCACTATATATCTTTTTGTATCATGTGTATCATGTGTATACATTACCTATTCAAACCTAAAATATACACAAGCACGGAGCAAACTGTGAATCTGCCTATCTCTAACCAACCCCTCTATGCTGAAAGTCCAGTCTTCAAACAAAATAATATTAAAAACAGGAGAGAGATCCAAGATGGCCGATTACTAGCAGCTTGGGATGGTAGCTCCCAGTGAAAGCAGAGAACGAAAGGACGCCACACTTTCAGACAAATTTTTGTTGCTCATGGACTAGGAGATTCCCAGTGGAGGAGCCCCACGGGTCGCCAGCATGACTCTTGTGGCTGGAGCAGTGGTTCTTGGTGCAGAGTAATTGGGACTGGGTCCCCTTTTGGTCGACGTTTGGAGCTCCGGGAAGGCAGAGTTGCCTATTCAGCTGACTGAAAAAGGGACTCAAGAAGGGAGCCAGACCAGAGATTCCCGGGCAGAAAGGCACCATCAATCTTAACACCACTGTTTTAGCTGGCGCAGTGGGTTGCTCAGATTCCAGCACCGGGAATCAACAAGTTGGACATCCACTCAGAGACCTAATTTGAAAGTCGGTAATTACAAAGACCACAGGTGGATAAATTTACAATGATGGGAAGAAACCAGTGTAAAAAGGAGGAGGGAGGAGAATACTCAAAATCAGAATGCCTCTCTCCCTCTACAGGGGATCACAGTTCCTCATCAACAAGGGAACAAGGCCTGATGGAGAACGAGTGCATTCCATTAACAGAATTAGGCTTCAGAAGGTGGATAATAAGAAACTTCTGTGAGTTAAAAGAACATATTCTAGCCCAATGTAAAGAAACTGAGAACCTTGAAAAGAGGTTTGATAAAATCCTAACGAGAATAGACAATTTAGAGATGAATATAAGTGAATTAATGGAACTGAAGAATACAATACGAGAACTCCGCGAAGTATGCACAGGTTTTAACAGTCAAATTGATCAAGCACAAGAAAGGATATCAGAGGTCAAAGACCAACTAATGAAATGAAACAAGAAGACAAGATTAGAGAAGAAAGAGTAAAAAGGAATGAGCAAAGTCTCTAAGAAATATGGGACCATGTAAAAAGACCTAATTTACGTTTGATAGGTGTACCCGAATGTCATGAAGAGAATGAATCCAAGCTGGAAAACATTCTTCAGGAGATTATTCAGGAAAACTTTCCTAACCTAGTAAGGCAGGACAATACTCAACTCCTGGTAATATAGAGAACACCACAAAGATATTCCTCAAGTAGAGCAACCCCAAGACACATAATTGTTATATTCAACAGGGTTGAAATAAAGGAGAAAATTCTAAGGGCAGCTAGAGAGAAAGGTCAGGTTACCCATAAAGGGAAGCCTATCAGACTTACAGCAGATCTCTCAGCAGAAACCCTACAAACTAGAAGACAGTGGGGGTCAATATTCAATATCCTCAAAGAAAAGAATTTTCAACCCAGAATCTCATATCCAGCCAAACTAAGCTTCATAAATGAAGGAAAAATAAATTTTTTCGTGAACAAGCAAGCACTCAGAGATTTCATCACCACCAGGCCTGCTTTACAAGAGCTTCTGAAAGAAGCACTATACACAGAAAGGAACAACCAGTATCAGTCATCCCCAAAACTTACCAAAAGGTAAGGAGTATCTCCATAATGAAGAATATATATCAACTAATGGGCAAAATAGCCAGCTAGCATTAAATGACAATATTAAACTCACAAATATCAATATTAATCCTGAACTTAAGTGGATTAAATGCCCCAATCAAAGACACAGGCAAACTGAAAAAAAAGTCAAAACCCATTGGTCTGCTGTATCCAGATCCATCTCATAAGCAAGGACACACAAAGTCTCAAAACAAAGGGTTGGCAGAAGACTTACCAATCAAATGGAGAGAGAGAGAAAAAAAAAACAGGAGTTGTAACTTTCGTCTCTGACAAAATAGACTTTAATAGTAACAAAGACTAAAAGAAAGGAAGGACATTACATAATGGTCAAAGGATCAATGCAACAACAGGAGTCAATGATCATAAATATATACGCACCCAATATAGGAACACCCAGATACATAAGACAAGTTCTTAATGACTTATAAAGAGACTTGGACTCCCATACAATAATAGTGGGAGACTTTGACACCACATTGTTAATATTCGATGAATCAAGGAGATAGAAAATTAACAGGGACATCTATGATTTGAACTCAGACCTGGAACAAGTAAACTCAGTGAATATTTATAGAATTCTTCAGCCCAGGTCCACAGAACACACATTTTTCTCAGTATCACATTACACCTATTTTGAAAGTGACCACATAATTGGAAGTAAATCACTCTTTAGCATTTGCATAGCATTTCACAGACTTAAATGAAATATTGGTTGGCTGCTTGTTTGTTATTTTCTTCCCTTATTCCTTCCTGTCTCTGCTGTTAAGCACAATTATCGGCATAAAAGAGGTTTTTAACACCCATTTTTAGATTGCATTCCAGCCTGGGCAATAGAGCAAGACTCCTATTCTCTCTCCTCCTTTCTCTCTTTCAAACACACACACACACACACACACACACCCCTCACAAATTTACCATCTTAACTACTGTAAGTGCACAGCTCAGTGGCATTCAGTACATTCATACTGTTATGCAACCATCACCACCATCCATTCCAGATCTCTTTGACCTTGCAAAGCATAAACCATCATTAAAGAAGTCCCCATTCTCCAGTCACTCCAGGCTTGGCAACTGCCCTTCTACTTTCTGTCTCTATAAATTTGACTATTCCAGGTCCGTCACGTAAGTGGAACCATACAGTGTTTGGCTTATTTCATAGAGCATAATGTCCTCAGGCTTCATCCATGTTGCTGCGTGGGTCAGAATCTCCCTCCCTTTTAAGGCCGAGTGATATCCCATTGTATGGAAACTCAGTGTTCTGCTTGCCCATTCATCTGTCCATGGACACGAGCCACTTACACCTTGGCTGCTGTGAGTGTGGGTGTCCTTCCCCCTTGTGTTTTAGAGTCACCCTTTTACTTAATAGGGAAGATTTGGAAGCGGCTTGAAGGCAAACAAGGAACAGAATGGAAGGGAAGTCCTCTGAGGTCACGTTAAAGGAATCACAAAGAAGTTTAGGGGGTGACAACAACTCTTCTCAACAATATAGAGTTTTCAGTGAGAAGGATTTTGAGCAACTATTTTTTTTTCATTTGACCACAGAGTGCTAGAAAACAGAAAAGGACCTTAATTGAAAGCAGAGATTTTGTTTGGAGCTGAGACATAATGGTTGAGGTGATGAACCCCCAGAGTGAACAGTGGAGGGATGCCATACAATCTCTTCCCCAGATAAACACGTGGCCTACGTGTGGTAGACAGTCACGAGGTGTATGAACCAGGGTCCCAACAGGGAAACAGACTGCGGTTGGGATCCTCTGAGGAGCACTGATTTATGGGAGGCTCTTCGTAAAGGTGTGGGCAGGGAGTAGGGAACCAAGTGGGGCAGTGAGGTGGGGAAAGGCAGAGCTGTGAACACCTCTAAGGGGAAGGGACAAGAGGAAAATGATTTCCCAAACCTGGAAGGAGTGTGTCCCATAGGAGGCGACCTTCAGTGAAGGAACAAGAAGGGAGCCAAGGGAATAAACACTTCACTCATTCTCCACCCACCCTCCGATCTCCTGCTGCGTCTCCTTTAGCCATGTCTGTAGGATCCTCCATACAGGGGACCCTCAGGGAAGAGGAAAAAAATAAAATAAAATAAAAATAAAAACAAAGTTAATTTCTGTCCCTCATCTGCTTAAAATCTTCCAGTGCTTCTGCATCAAACTCGGAGCAAAAGCCGGCCTGCTCTCTTACCCCTTAGACCTCATTTCTTACTATTTTCCCCTACCTCACTTTGCCTCAGCTACACTCGCATTTCGGCTGCTTATGGAATAGGTTAGGCACACTTCGACCTGTCTTTGCATTTGCAGCTCCAACGGAATGGAATGGCACATGGCTCACCCCTTCCTCTTCTTTAGGATTCTGCTCAAACGTCTCACTGATGTATTCGTCGATCATCTCATTTTAAACTAACGCACTCCCACACCTTATGGTCCTTCCTTGTTTATTTTCTTCCATAGCACTACCCCGCGTCTGCTGTACTATGTATTTAAAAGTTTGTTTACGGTTTCTCTACCTTAATTAGGATGTTCCAAAAAAGAGGGCTTCTGGAGCATACAGTGACACGGGCATGCAGCCTATGAGAACAGAATTGAAAATTCCTATACCACTGGTGTTCAAAATACTCACACCACAAGATCCGGACCAAGAAAAGCTACTCTCCTACCTGATGGAGTGATGGTTACACTACGTCAATAAAATGAGAGGATCGCCTACATCTTAAGAAAGGCCAGAGAATTCAACGTTCAATTAGAAACTTTTCTTTTGTAAACAACAGTGGAAACCAGCGTGGGAAGCGCACCGAACACACGCTTCCGAGGCTGGGATCTGGGTCCTGGAGGCCTGCGCTTTACGCCGCGCAAAAGCAGCGGTGCAGTCAGCCAACCCACACTCGGGACTCCCCACGCCTGACCCCCTTTCCCCGAAGCCCGCGGTCGTTACCTTGGTGCCTCCGAGCCGTAACACTTCCTCCAGGGAGAACCCATTCTCGGCTTCACCAGTATCATCCTCGACCTCATCGTCCGGATCTTCTACCGCCTCCACGGGGCGCCAAGGCCTCTTGGCATGGAACTCCAAAGGCTCCCTGGCTGCCGCCATGACCGGCAGAGCACTACCGCGTGGAATTCGGCTTATTTCCGCTCGGCCCTCACGTACTTCCTGCCGGGGCGTGTCTTCTCCCGGAAATAGTCTAAGCTCCAGTTCCCGGCTGAGCGAGCCAGCTTAAGAATTTCGGCATGAGTGTCTTGGTGAGGTCAGGTGTGGGGCCGCTGTGCGCCGTGGCGCGCGCAGGTAAGTGTCAGTCCCCTGGAATCCCGGTTGCCGTGGAAACGCGTGAGGCGCCTTCCTCAGTTGGGGTATCCCGGGGATTAAGGGCCCGGGGGCTCACTTCCACCTTGAAGGTACATTGGGCTGGAAAGGGCCCAGTACAGAAGCGATGGGGTTGCGTAGTCGTGGCCAAATGGGGGCTTTCTCTGCGCCCAAGTGGGCGTGCTAAGCATAGCCTGCGGTCTGCGCTGGGGCGAGGTTAAGGGTTCACGAAGCTGCTTTGAAAAACGCTAAGGCTACTTGCTCTCGTGAATGTTAAGATTTATCATGGGACCTGTTTAATTTGTGTTTTTCGCAGCCATTCCCTCTATTTGGAGAGGGAAATACTTCAGCTCCGGGAATGAGCCTGCAGAAAACAACCCGGTGACGCCGATGCTGAGGCATCTTATGTACAAAATTAAGTCCACTGGCCCCATCACTGTAGCCGAGTACATGAAGGAGGTGTTAACTAACCCAGCCAAGGTATGGGTCGGGTAGCCCGAAGACTAGGCTCTCTCTAGCCGATTTGCGAGGTGCGAGCCAGGAGGGAGAAGCCCGAAGGTCCTCAGCCCAGGCAGTGGGGGTGCCTGCCACGGGAAGAGCTGTTTCTGAGGACCTGGGGACAGATGATTTGTCAATTGGTTAAGGCTGGCTCAAGTCAGAGGCAGTGCCAATAAAGAGGAGAGGACACGGTCCAAGAGTGTTTAGGAGACAGAATGTAGCTTACTGGATTTATGATGTGGAAAGGATGAGTTTCCTACCTTGGCTGATGGTAGGTGGTGTGGATTCATTGCTTTGGGAGAAGGGAATGCAGGAGGAGGAAGGATGGGGAGTTCAGTCTGATATATGAATTTGAAGTGTGTGGTTCTCTTAGGTGGAAGTCTACAACAGGCAACAGGAATTTATTTCGAGGAATTTATTGCCTCGAAAGTTGCCTGTGTTGAAACGGCCTCAGCTGGCATCGGAGACATGTGCTGGTGAGAATGCAGTCTGTGTCTTCACTGTTCTAGGATTAAGCACAATCACAGCTCTCTGAACCACGTTTCCTTGTCTGTTCTACAGACCCATTTGGTGAAAGCCTGTAGTCCTTTATTTTAGAATATTTCGCCTTTTGCTGGGTTGGAATTTGATCCCTGTGGAATTCTGGGGTTGTTTTCGTCATTGCTGTTGGCTATGGTGATGTGACTCAACTGTGGAGGTTTACTCAAGGCCAGTGTCTTCCTTTCAGTGCCGGTGGGCAGGGCTGCACGATAGGTGGCTTAGGCTAGTATGGTGGTACGAGAAATAGAAGAGGGTGGTTTATAAATGGACTGACAGGATTTGGCCATGGATTGAGTGATGATGGAACGGAGGAATCAAGATTGATTCGTTGTTTTAGCTTGAGCAATTGGGTGATGATGGTACCTTTGATTAGGACAGACAGGACCGGGTTTGAGGGAGTACTGGGGAGAGGGCTTACAGTGGGAGCTGCATTTTATGCATATTTTGTTAGCAATGACATCCAGGTGGAGATAGAAAGTAGACAATTGGCTGTAAGAGTCTGGGGTTCAGAAGAAAGATTGGGCAGGCATATATACATTTGCTTGTCATCAGTATATAAGTGATATTTAAAGTCAAGGAACCAGGGAGAGTGTAAGGAGAGAAAGGAAGATTTTCCAACATTGAGACTTGGGTCACTCTAAAATTTAAGAGGACCCTTTAATAGAAATCAGGGGTTTCATAGACCTGGATGGAAAAAATATTACACCTTTATTTTCACTAACTTTCAACTGAAATTTAGCATTTCTTCAATTATGAACATACACAGCAACCAGTAGCATCAGCAATACTTGTGACTGTCATCTGTGGAGATCGTTGGTATTTTCTTATAATACAGTGATCACAGGCATCTCAATATCACCGTGCTCATCCTTCAAAATTTTGTTAATTATTGGGTCTTTGGCTTGATTATGTACTTTTTTGTTTGTTTGGTTTTTTTTTTTGAGACAGAGTCTCACTCTGTTGCCCAGGCTGGAGTGCAGTGTTGTGATCTCAGCTCAGTGCAGCCTCCGCCTCCTGGGTTCAAAGTATTCTTGTGCCTCAGGATTACAGGTATATGCTTCCACACCTGGCTAGGTTTTTTCTATTTTCAGTAGAGATGGAGTTTTGCCTTGTTGGCCAGGCTGGTCTTGAACTCCTGGCCTTATGTGGTCTGCCTGTCTTGGCTTCCCAAGGTGTGAGGATTACAGGTGTGAGCCACTGTGCCCAGCCTGATTATGTTTAATACACTAGTAAAGAAGTATATGTAGCACATTAAAAAAATTTGATACATTTTTTCAGATACTTGTTTTGTAGTTCTGTGCATTTAGAAGCACTCTGTGAAGGGGCCTGTAGGCTTCCCTGGACTACCAGGGTGGTTCATAACAAATAAGGGTAAATATCCCTATCATGTTTCCTTGTGAATGGAAGTAGAAAGCCTAGAAGGAGAGATGTTGTATAGAATGAAAAAAATTTTTTAAAGATAGGAGTGACTTTATTTATTTTGAATGCTGAAGGGGGGAAGTTGAAGCTGGAAGGGAGAGGGGGATAGTTAACAGGACCCATGGGAGTTGTATGAGGAATGGCAGTCCAGAGCATAGGTGGAGAGCTTAGGTTTGGAAAAGAGGAGAAGGGGAAGGCGTTTCGTTTTTTGAGTCCCCAGGAACAAATGGGATTAGGTGGAGGCCAGGTGGGGTTGGGAAGCTGAGGAAGTTATATTTTATAATATTCTTTAATTCCTGCGTGAGGCCAAGGCCCATGTCACCTGTGGTAAGGTGGTAGAATAGGAACTTTAAAAGCATAGAAAATTTAAAACACATTCTTGAGTGTTTCTTGAAGGTTAGGCATCATGCTAACACTTGGAATGTGAAGATAAGTAAGGCATGATCTTCTTTGGCAAACAACTATACTTTGTGATGAAGGACATAGACAAATAAACTTAGCAGAGGTGGTACTGGATTTGGCCTTAGGTTGAAGGGCTTGAGGAGTTCAACAAGGTGGCATTTGAGCAGATTCAGAGGATGAGTATAAAAGGGAGAGATGAAAAGGGAGAAGGATGAGGATTCGCAGTGGCATGGACATCTGGACAAGCAAGGCTAATTAAAAAAACCCTTTTTCTGGAGCTATGATATTCATGTGGAAAAGTTCATAAATCACAAGTTTATAGCTCAATGAATTTTCACAAAGCAAAAGCACTCGTGTAACCAGTACCCAACTCAAGAAACAGAACATCACCAGCATGTGATGTCTCACCCTTATGTGAGACAGAAAGTGTTAGAATTTGGAGAGGAGGCTGGAGGGGTCGGCAGGGTCTTACTGTGTTGCGTGTGGAGTGCAGAGATGGACGTTACATGACTTCTGCCTTTATGGTCAAGGTGTAATTGTTTTTCTACCAGTTTTGTAAAATGACTATCACTTTGTAAAATTTGGGTAAAGACACCGTGTTTCCCTTGCTCATTTAGAGGAAAGAACTTTCTTACTAAATAATTATTTCACTTTTACATTATTTAAGATTTTGGAGGGATGTTTTAAAAAGCCTTATTTGAAAATTAATTTTTTTTCTCCGTTTTCTCTTTTTACTCAGGGTTATTATGTGCACCGTGACATGCTAGGTGAAAAAGGAGATTTCATTACTTCACCTGAAATAAGTCAGATCTTTGGGGAGGTAATATTCGATGTAAAGTATGAATGAAACTACTACAAACATTTGAGAGCAGATAAAATCGTATTATTCTATAGATGTGTCCTACAGCTTTTTTGTGATTCATCAAAAGTTTTTATAATAGTTTATGTACCGAGGGAATAGAGGCAATGGAGGGGAAGACAATGGTAGAATAATTGAAAAGTTTATACTTCACTGTAGGAAGGGAAATGGAGAGATAAGAAGGACAAAGAGAAAGGGAAGGAAAAGAGGGGATCATAAAGACGATGGAAAAAGAATCAGGTGATATCAGAGAACGGAAGAAGGAAGAGAGACAAAAGGATAGGTGAATAAAGAGGTAGAGAGTGCCCAAGAAGGAAGAGAGAAAAGATAAAGAAGAGCACTGAAGAATTAGTGGAATTAAGATAAGCTCTAAAGCTCTATGATTTTGGCCATAGCTACAGTAAAAGTCTTCTTTTATTTATTTATTTATTGAGACAGAGTTTCGCTCATGTTGCCCAGGCTGGAGTGCAATGGTGTGTGTGATCTTGGCTCACTGCAACCTTCCGCTTTATGAGTTCAAGGGATTCTCCTGCCTCAGCCTCCTGAGTAGCTGGGATTACAGGCATGCCTGGCTAATTTTGTATTTTTCTTAGAGATGGGGTTTCTCCATATTGGTCAGATTGGTCCCGAACTCCTGACCTCAGGTGATCTGCCCGCCTCGGCCTCCCAAAGTGTTGGGATTATAGGCCAGCCACTGTGACCGGCCAAGTCTTCCGTTAATAAATAGAATTCTAGTTCATTTCTACATAAGTACCTTCTATGAATTTAGAAATAGGAAATAGTATACAAGAGGAAGTAGAATGTGGGTACTGAAAAGCATTAGTTATATAAGAGCCATGTAATTGTGTAAATCATATGAATATGAAGAAATGGCACAATCACATTTCATCTGTTTATTTGCTTTCAAATATTAATACCTTTCTGTTAGTGATATCCTCTTATCTATGCCATGGACCTTTTATAGCAGAGGCTGCCTTATTTTTTCCTATTAATTTTCCTAAATGGTGTATGTTATGATATAGCCCCAGGAAGTTCCTGTGTCTTGTACATAGGAAATATATGTATTAAATAACATACATAATGGCTTTACATGTTTTGATTTTTGGCATGTAGTGCATATTTATGTGGAATTTTATATTGTGGTATACTTTTATACTTTATAATACTTTAATATGTGTTTTTTTCCCTTGTCATAGCTACTAGGAATATGGTTCATTAGTGAATGGATGGCCACTGGAAAAAGCACAGCTTTCCAGCTGGTGGAACTGGGCCCAGGTAGGGGTACCCTCGTGGGAGATATTTTGAGGGTAGGTAATACAAGAATGTCTTTGTCTCATATAAGTGAATTTTAGTACTTCTGAGTGTGCAAATCATGCTGATTTCATTGGTTTTCAGTTCTTTAATATCATATTTCTCAGCTAATATAGTACGTCAGAATAATGTAATCAGTCATTACTTTCTGTTGTCTGTAAGCTTAAAAAATGGAGTGGAGGGGAGAATATGAAAGCTAAAAATAGGAAACATTTAGAAGACATTATGGGAGAGTGTATTTGTTTTCTCAGGAAGGAAAGTTTTTAATTATATAAAAAGTTTAGGCTGAGCCTGGTGGCTCACGCCTGTAATCGAGCACTTTGGGAGGCTGAGGTGGGCGCCTTTTTCGTTTTGTTTTGTTTGAGATAGAGCCTTGCTCTATTAATCAGGTTGGAGTGCAGTGGTATGATCTTGGCTCACTGCAACCTCTGTCTCCTAGGTTCAAGTGATTCTTGTGCCTCAGCCTCCTGAGTGGCTGGAATAACAGGTGTGGACCATCACACCCAGCTAATTTTTGTATTTTTAGTAGAGAAGGTGTTTTACCATGTTGGCCAGGCTGGTCTTGAACTCCTGGCCTTAAGTAGGCTGCCTGCCTCAGCCTCCTAGAGTGCTGGGATTACAGGAGTGAGCTATCACGCCCAGCCTTCTACAACCATTTTGAAAAGCTGTTGGCCATTATCTCCCAACATCAAAGTTTCTTATATTGTATGACCCAGCAATTTTACTGCTAGTGATAAACCCTAGAGAAACTAGTGTTATATGGACCAGGAGAGACATTCAAGAAGATAGCAGCATTGTATAAAATAGTGGAAAACCAAAACAACACAAATGCCTATCAGATGGATAAATGAGTCAGTTAATTGTGGTATAGTCATATAGTGGAGTACCAAGTGCTACAAGAATGCATGCAATCACAGCGGACAGCGGAATATAACAATATTCAACATGAACAAAATGTGTGAAAGTAGCAATTTGCAAGTGTTCATATTGTATGATTTTATATATAATCCAAAAAATAGTCTACATTAAACAGTATATATTTAGTAATATAAAAAGGTCTGGGTATTATTAACTCAAGATTCAGAATCATGGTGACTCCCAAGGGTAGAGGGAGTCCACAGGGGCTTTAGAGATAAGGCCATGTCTCATTTCTTTAACCAGATGGTAAGATACTCTTTCTTGTATCATTCTATCAGTCTATGTAGTATTTTATAAAAATATTAAAAAGGAAGACAGTTGTTTATAGTACCTGATAAGTAATAGTATATATTAAACTTTTGTAGTTTTAGTATTTTGTTACTCAGTCTTTTTGAATTTATTTTATATGTACCTGGCAATTCAATGTACACAACATGGCTAAGTGTGGTGGTCTGTACCTATAATCCCAGCACTTTGGGAGTCTGAGGCTCTAGACTCCCAAAGTTCAAGACCAGCCTGAGCAACATAGGGAAAGCACATTTCTACCAAAAAAAGAAAAAAAGAAAAATTAGCTAGTCATAGTAGTATGCATCTGTCGTTCGAGCTGCTTCGGGGGGCTGAGGTGGGAGGATTGCTTGAGCCCAGGAGCTTGAGCTGCAGTGAGCTCCCATGCTCATATGCTATTATGCCCCTGAGTGACAGAGTGAGACCCTGTCTCAAAACAAAACATACTCAATATAAATGTAAATTTCTTGATGCTTTATGGTTTTTGCTTTAATTAGGAATTGAAGGATTTAAAAAAATATATAAACAAGTGACAAACAAGAATCTTGATTATTTGGCTGAATAAAGAAAACATCACAAATTTAAATTTCTAGGGCTTTATGTTTTTCAGCAAGGTCATTTGAATATAAAATATTGAATAAGGGCCTCAAATAATACTTTCTTGTTCAAGTACTTTAAAAGTCAACTCCAAAGCCCTTAAAAGTATGAAGGACGCTTTTCCAGACTGAGTCAGAAGAACTCTTAAAAGCCAAAGAATTTAAAGGGATGTAAAGCAAATAGCCTAAGAAGTATCTACTAACATCAAAGTTTCTTATATTGTATGACCTGTTTTATTGTTGATCTTACCTTCTGAAAAATTTCTCCTGGGAAGTTTTTCCATATGTATTTTGATCTCAAAACTAAAATTTGGAAAAGTCGTCTTGTTCATATTATCAGTCTGTATGTGCATCTTCATATCTCAGAAGTATTAATTGGAGGCAGATCACCAGTAAAAATTCCATTCAAATGAAAAATAACATTTGATACATTTTATGCTTTTGCTATTGAATTTTTAGCCTTAAAAGATTGGTAAAATATTAGCATTTTCTTTTTTCCCTTGCATGTTTACAACAGTGAAAAAATGTATAGCTAAATAAAAATTGAATATGTGACAGACCTCCTAGTTAAGCTGTCAGTTTTCAGCGCCATTCAGATTTGGTTCTTTGAGGTTAGAGTTCTTATCTCAAAAGTGAGATTATTTCCTAGACTTAGAGGCATTTCAAATCAAGTCTATCTACACTTTATTTCCTTGATCTTTTTTTAGACTTCATCATCTGAATCATTATTTTTATCATGCCAAATCTTTTATTTTCATTTGTTAATCATAATTTATCATTAGGAAACCAAATTGTGCATTGTTCATTTCTTTAGATTATGCTTAATAACTAATAGGTTGTGATTCTTACAGACTGCTGGAGAGTGGCTTTGGTAAGGAACAAATCTCTGAAACATTACTACTATTGTGACATGACTAAATCATTGATGTTAATGAGGAAACTAAAAACCTACTTAACACATTGTATTTTGCCCATTTTTTTTTTCTTCTTTTGGTATTTAGGTGTTCAGTCAGCTTGGATCTGTGCTGAAAAACTGTGACATTTCAGTACATTTGGTAGAGGTGAGCCAAAAATTAAGTGAGGTTCAAGCATTGACACTGACTGAAGAGAAGGTCCCATTAGAGCGAAATGCTGAATCCCCAGTGTATATGAAAGGTGTCACTAAGTCTGGGATTCCAGTTTCCTGGTACCGAGATCTGCACGATGTTCCAAAAGGTAATTACTTTTACATGAATTAATGAAAGAATTTTGATCACAACCCTTCCAGTAGTGACGGGACCATAACTTTTTACAGCAATATAACAATTATGAGGTACTGCTGCCAAGTTCCTTATCCATAGAGAGTAGCCTTTTTTTTTTTTTCAAGAAAAGAGCATCATAATAGAAAATAAAGTTGCCTGACATTAAGTAGCAGTTTGTTTCATGTAGTTTTGTAGAATCCCAAACAAAATATAAATCTCCACTGTACTTTTGTGTATTTCCCTATGGCTAGCGTAGTACTGATGACGGAGCAGCCCAGGGCAGCCAGGGCTGATGGAGGCAGTGTTAGTAGGTGGGTTCAGTTTAGTTATTGAATTAAAAAAAAATTCTTACTTGCCTAAAGACAGGCAAACTATGAGATAAAATCCCTGCCCTAGTCAGGAGTACTGATAAATCCTGACTCAAAGCTAAAGTGGGGGTATGATCTTGGGCAAGGGACCTCAAGCCATTCCTGGCCTCAGCCTTCTCTGGCTGTGAAGCCTGATATTAGGAAATCAAATTCCCTTCCAGCTAACAGATCCGAGTTCTAATTTCCTTCAAGCCTAGTGATGAATAAAAGATTTAACTGATATTTCAGGTATTTCCGTTCTCTGACCCCATTCATGTGTAAGATAAGAACAGTCATAATCGTTCTTTTGTATGTTCTGCAGGGTAAATTTTCCATGAAGAGGTAGATAATTCTGTGGTGATGATTATGGAGGAAGGAGTTTTCTTTTTTACAGTTAATGTTCAAAAGAATTAATTCCTGTAAAATGTGGAAATATTAATTCTTTTCCTCTTTTTAAATAGGACACAGCTTTTATCTTGCACATGAATTTTTTGATGTTCT
This sequence comes from Callithrix jacchus, assembly GCF_049354715.1. NCBI lineage: Eukaryota > Metazoa > Chordata > Mammalia > Primates > Cebidae > Callithrix > Callithrix jacchus. The sequence continues at coordinate 77,743,056 of NC_133515.1, read as the reverse complement.
TCCTGTGCATAAGTTTCAGGTATTGAGGGGGGAGAGAGGTCATGTCTATAAGTGAATACAATGGGCTTTGTGTTGCCAATTTTTATGGTGTTCGGTATACAAACATTACTTGTTGAGGTTATTTTTAACTATTATTTGGAATTTTGGTACACATAAATAATTGAAAAGCAAAAATGAAATATTAAAGAGAATTTTAAATTCTCCTGTGATAATTATTAAGAATTCTTAATTCTAAGATGAAGAAGTAAGGGAATGAAAGATGGTAAGATGGTAACTGGCTATAGTGCAATGAAGGAATTACTTGAGCAAATTTTTTTTTTTTTTGAGACAGTCTCACTCTGTCGCCAGGCTAGAGTGCAGTGGCGCGATCTTGGCTTACTGCAACCTCCGTGTCCTGGGTTAAAGTGATTTTCCTGCCTCAGCCTCAGACTACAGGCGCATGCCACTGTGCCAAGCTAATTTTTGTATTTTTAGTAGAGACGGAGTTTCACCACATTGACCAGGATGGTCTCCATCTCTTGACCTTGCGATCTGCCTGCCTTGGCCTCCCAAAGTGCTGGGATTAGAGGCTTGAGCCACCATGCCTGGCCTTTTTAAAATTTTATTTTTATTTTTAATTAAAAAAAATTTTTTTAAAGAGATAGGGTATTACTATGTTGCCCAGGCTGGTCTTGAACTCCAGTGCTCAAGTGTTCAACCTGCCTTAGTTTCCCAAGGAGCTGGGATTACAGGTGTGTGCCACTGCACCCAGCCAACTTTAGCAAATTTTTTAAAATTCTAGATTCAAATTTTTTGGGCTGATAATTTCAGCACTTTGGGAGGCCGAGGTGGGTGAATCACTTGAGGTCAGGAGTTCAAGACCAGCCTGGCCAACATGACAAAACCTTGTGTCTACTAAAAATACAAAAATTATCTGGGCATGGTGGCATGTACCTGTACTCCCAGCTAGTTGGGAGGCTGAGGCAGGAGAACCGCTTGAACCCTGGAGGTGGAGGTTGCAGTGACCTGAGATTGCAACACTGCACTTCAGCCGGGGTGACAGAGTGAGACTCTGTCTCAAAAATAAATAAATAAAAATTTCCTTCATTCTTTCTGTGAGTAGCTTTGAGATTTGGTGATAATGTATGTGTGCTGGTAATTTGTAAGGTGAAGAGCAGCTCTCATGATCCTGTAGTAATTTGTTAGTAAAGCTTCTGGCTGTTCCTTGTTTTGGGTACTTTGCATGCTGCTGATTTGCTTATTTTCCACAGCTGCGTCTCTGTTATTGTTTCTTTTGCATCTGTCAGTCTACTGTGTTCGAAGGCAGTGAAGCATGAATTTAAGTAATTTTAAATAGTGAGGGCACTGTAAATGTTAATTACTTATGGTAAGAGGAGAAAAAGCTATTATTTTTGGTAGAAGCAATGTGGAGAACAAATTTGCAAAAGTTTGTTTTCATGTGTTATTTTGTGTTTAGAAAACACCACAGGGATGGCGAGAAGTATTCATTGACATTGATCCACAGGTTTCTGATAAACTGAGGTTTGTTTTGGCACCTTGTGCCACCCCAGCGGAAGTCTTCATACAAGTAAGAATATGCTTTATTCTTCTAAGTTTCTTTTACTGCTAACAGAATCTTCAAAGTCTTATTTTCTGAGTTACTATTCTAGAGTTCTTTTAAGGAGGAGTTGCCAGTAGTATACGAGGTGCTTTTTATTGATACTGAAGGTGCAGAGGAGCTAGAGTCAGGAGCATGGGTTAAAATCATTTTTTTTAAATTGTATTTTAGATTTTGGGGTACATGTGAAGAACACGCAAGATAGTTGCATAGGTACACACGTGGCAGTGTCATTTGCTGCGTTCCTCCCCTTCACCTATATCTGGCATTTCTCCCCATGCTATCTCTCCACAACTCCCCACCCCCTGCTGTCCCTCCCCTATTCCCCCCAACCGACTGGGTATATATCCAAAGGACTATAAATCGTTCTACTATAAAATCATTTCTTAAGTGTGTGACCTTCATGTCATGTAGGAAGAGAGAAAGTTAGTAAGCGCTGACTCAGCCAAGTCCCTTACTTTCACTATTGACCTCAGCTTCCTGTCAAATGGTAATGGTATTGCCACAGGATGATTTTATGTCTGTGAAAGCAATGTAGTACACACCATAGTGAAGTAACAACAGCTAATGTTTGTTGAGTACTTTGTGTTACTCTGTTTTCTCATTTAATTCTCAAAGCAACTGTGTATTAGGTAGGTTCTGTTGCTATCCTTCTTTGGGCTAGAGTGTGACTTTTTTCCGATGCTTCCACACAGATCTAAATTTGATTCTGTCAGAATGGTAGAATTACTACTGCTTTCTGTTGATCTCAAGGAATCATCACAAGAGCCTATCTTGGCTTGTTTAAAGGTTCAAAAAATCCCTGTACTTCTCAGGAATGTCCAGGCTTCAGATTGCCTCTTTTTTTCAGTCCTTTTTTTTCCATCTTAGAAGATGATTTCTACTTTCTGGACCTTAACTAAGAATTTCCTACTCAGAAATTATCAGTTTTAAAAGCAGAAAAGCTTTTAAACTTCAGTGTATGAATTAAGTGTTCCTTGTTAAGTGTAAATTTAGATATCAGCCCGAACACTTGTGAACACCTATTTTTCATACTATGGCAACCTAAATTTACCTGAACGACAGTCATAAAACTACCAAGAACTAACTTCCTGGCCCTGGAAGTTCATTTAGTTCTTGACTTGGTTAGTATTCACTTAGGAGGGAGGGAGCGAATTTTCCCTTTCACTCGAATGAAATGAATGGTAATACGACTTGTCAACTTGAAGAGTTGTCTAAGATAGTGAGAATGTCAGCATGATCAGTGTGTCAGCTGATGCCTGATGAGGCTGACTTCATGGTTTTTATAGTTAAGCCACAGTAGTTTGCACTATGGGCTAAATGGTTTATTATGTTATTTAATTCTCACAACAAACCTACAATATCTATAAGGAAGAAAACAACTCAGAAAGTTTAGGTAACTCATCTACCAGTAAGTGTAAGAAGAGCTGAGATTCAACTCCATCTGACTCTAAGCCTGTTACCACAGACATCAGGGGAGTTCATTACTGCATTTCTATAATAAGGTGTTAGGAAGGAGCCCAAGTTAATGTATGTTTTCATAATGAAGGGAAAGAAATATCACATTTTCAATCAGATCAGGAAGTAGGGAAATTTCATATATACTAGTCAGGTTGACAAGTGTTAATAATACTTAGTGTCATTTTGCTTTTTAAGCTAGTACACACCTACTGTGGCCCCTTAGTTAATAAGTGAACATCTTGGGTAATCAGTGGTTTTGTTGGCACTAGTTTATAAGCCGATGTTTCTTTACGTAGGGCATATCACTGGGATACTTCCTGGCACAACAGAGGGCATGACAATATACTTGTTTAATAGGGTCTGCTTTGTGTTACTGGATTTGTGTCTTGTTCTTTCAGCACAATTTTTTCATTGACTATTATGTGCCTGGCACTGTTCTAGGCAGACAAAAATCCCATTTCCCATGCTTTCAATGTAAGGCATATATTTATATGATTTGTGATATAAAAGTACTTTTAGATTAAGAAAAATAATGCTCTAGGCCATTTGGGGGGATTGGGAGGGCATTTGCCTTTTTGTAAAAGAGATTAAAATGTGTTTGTAAATAAGTGGATAGCATCAAAGAACTAAGGAGCTTTGTATAATAAAAAAGGAAGTCAGGTGAAAAGTTGGATGTAGAGAACATACTCAAGAAAGATTTTTATTAAAACTAAGAAATGCTCACTGAGGAAAAACCTGAAAAACCCTAAGGAAGTAATTCTTTTGAATGATGCATTTTGACTCTTGCAATGATTCCTTTACCAGCATGATGAAACAAGGGATCACATTGAAGTGTGTCCTGATGCTGGTGTTATCATTGAGGAACTTTCTCGGCGCATTGCACTAACTGGAGGTGCTGCCCTGGTTGCTGATTATGGTCATGATGGAACAAAGACAGATACCTTCAGAGTATGTATAATTCAGTAACATGATCATCAGAATTTCAGTGTTAGATCTGAAGCTCATTGAAGAGCTTTGATTTTTACAGTGCCTAGTATTGTTGTATTACATCACTTTATAGTTAACATTAATTCATATTATTATAGTTCTCCTTAACCCTAGTTCTTACTGCTAACCCTGAGTCTGCTGACCAGCCCTCCTTTGAACAGGATCTGAATTGTTTATGTTCTTCCTTAGTTGCAGAACCTAGGTTTACATAAATCCAAATAAGCAGCAGAATCATACAAAGATTTTCTTCACGTTCTTAAACATTTCTATCTGTACCTCCACTTCATTCAAGAAAAATTTTGGTACTTTGCAGATTTAAACTACCTATTATTGTAATCATTCTTTTTCTATCATATTTTCAACACTTTTTCCCTTTCCAGATGTATTTTTTTTCATGGTTCCTAAACATCCTTAATAATCTTTGAATATGACCAATTCTGTTCAATATACTTTAATTGAAAAACATTTAACTAAATGCTCTTAGTCACTTTCTAGGTCTCTGTTTCTAATTTCTAACTTTATTATATCTAAAAATAAGCTGGAGAGTTTGTTGAAAATAGTCATTCTCTAGCCTCACCTCCAGGATTCTGACTGACCGGGGTCTGGTTAGAGTCAGTAATATATTCTCAGGTGATCTTTTTAAAAGTAATTTCAACTTTTACTTTAGATTTAGGGGGTACATCTGCAGGTTTGTTACTTGTTACATGGATATATTGCATTGACACTGAGGTTTAGGGTACAAGTGAGCCTGTCACCCAGGTGGCAAGCATAGTACTCGGAAGGTAGATTTTCAGCCTTTGTTCCCCTCCTCCTGAGTCCCCCTAGTAGTCACCAGTGTTTGTTCCCATCGGTATGTCCATGTGCACCCAGTGTTTAGCTCTTACTGAGATGTACACGTGATACTTGGTTTTCTGTCCCTGCATAATTCACTTAGGATAATGGCCTTCAGCTATGTCTATGTTGCTGAAAAGGACATGATTTCACTTTTTATATGGCTGTGTAGTATTTTGTGGTGTATCTCAGATGATTTTGATGCACATGGTTGATGGATATACTTTGTAAAACCCTGCCTAGGTGTTCCCTGCCTAGAGAATTAATGAGAGCTCCATTCCATCACCTCAAACATTAACGTAAGTGTTAAATAATTATTAAGGTTAGTAGTAGGCACTCTGACATTGTACTTTCTATTGGGTTTTCCATGTAATATCTCATTTGAAGAAAGGATGCTTTGCATAAAGAGTCTGTAAACCATAGATTTAGGCTGTATTTTCCTTTGTAACAGCTGCTATGTAAAAATGTGTTAATATGATAGCATTTCTTTAATCTTAATAACCATAAAAGGGCAAAAATCTAATTTCTTTATGTTCAAGGGGTTTTGTGGCCACAAGCTTCATGATGTCTTAATTGCCCCAGGAACAGCAGATCTAACAGCTGATGTGGACTTCAGTTTTTTGCGAAGAATGGCACAGGGAAAAGTAGCCTCTCTGGGCCCAATAACACAACACACGTTTTTAAAAAACATGGGTATTGATGTCCGGCTGAAGGTAAGGTTTATTTTATTTCACTGTTATTAAATACTTTAATTTCATAGTATTTCAAAAATTACTTTAAATAATAAGTTCACCTGGCCTTAATGGTCTTGTAGTTAGCTAATCCTTGGTATTCCAGTCTTTTCAGGTAGTGTAGGATTTAGTAACTAGTCAGGTAAGTTTTGTGCATCTCGATGTGAGGTAGCATTAAGACTTCCAAATAGTGTTTTTGGGTATGAATTTTCTAACTGTTCTTCTGAAGATACCTAAACCTTACTGTAGATCAAACCCCCTGGGGATATTTGTTAAAAATGAAAATCCTTAGGTTTGTTTCACCTACATTTTAAATATAATTACTCCATGATTCTCAGGCAGGTAATTAGAAGTCATGTTTTGAGCCCTGTTTTGTTGGAATATTCGAGTCATTAGTATTGCTGCATGTAACTAGGAATTCTTTCTTCTGGTTATATTTGCTAAGAATTTTTTTCTTTTCAGGTTCTTCTAGATAAATCAAATGAGCAATCAGTGAAGCAGCAATTACTTCAAGGATATGATATGTTAATGAATCCGAAGAAGATGGGAGAAAGATTTAACTTTTTTGCCTTGCTACCTCATCAGAGACTTCAAGGTGGAAGGGATCAGATGAATGCACGTCAGTCAAAACCCTTTGCATCCCCTGTAGCTGGGTTTAGCGAACTTGCTTGGCAGTGATATTTCAGCTTGGACATTTAACCCTTCAGTCTGCCCAAGAAATCAAAATAAAGGAAACATATTTCATACACTGCAGGTAACAAACTTGTTAAAAAGTATTTTATCTTTTCATAGTCAATAAGAACAGCCCAAGTTATATATCATACATATATAATACAACCAAAACTGTAGAACTTTTAGGGTTTTGACTGGCTTTTGGTACAAATGTGTGCTCAAGCTAATAAGTTATTGTTAAACTGAGTTTTCTTTAACTTATAAAGGTAGTTGCCATATTTCTATCTTATTTTAAACAGTAAACATGGGCACTGATTGGTTTAATAAAAATTGGAAACAGCCTAAATGATTATTACCAGGAAATTGATAAACTGTGTCTACGTACCTACCTACTTTTTTTTTTTTTTTTTTTTGAGATGGAGTCTCGCTGTCACCAGGCTGGAGTGCAGTGGTACAATCTCGGCTCACTGCAAACTCTGCCTCCTGGGTTGAAGTGATTCTTCCACCTCAGCCTCCTAAGTAGCTGGGACTACAGGCAGGCATTACCATGCCCAGCAAATTTTTGTATTTTTAGTAGAGACGGGGTTTCACCATGTTGTCCAGGATGGTCTCAATCTCTTGACCTTGTGATCGACCCACCTCAGCCTCCCAAAGTGCTGAGATTACAGCTGTGAGCCACTGTGCCTGGCCCTACATATTATTTTTTAAAATGAGCTAGAGTATTATGTTTTGACATAGAAAGGTCTCTAAGATTTAGTAAGTGAAAAAAGTAGGATATAAGAGTTTTTATAGTTATTATTCCATTTTTGTTGAAAGAGAAAAGCTATCTTTAAATAAACACAAATAATGTCATAGAAACTAATATACTAGTGTCCAGTCAGTCATTTTCTGTGGTAGGTACTTGCATACAAAGTAAGGAATGAATGCACAATTTTCCCAATTTGGAAGCGAGTTTGAGGGGCAGGGAGTGGGTTGGTATTTGAATTTTTTACATTGTGCATCTGTGAATTTTATAAATAAAAACTAGTTTTTTTTTTAATTATAAAGGTCACAGTAGTGACAGTAAGAAACAGTAAATCTTGACATGTAGTTCAAATAGGACTTGGAGACCAGCTGGGCCAACACGGTGAAACCCTGTGTCTACTAAAAATACAAAAATTAGCCAGGCATGGTGGTGGACACCTATAATCCCAGCTACTCAGAAGGCTGAAGCAGGAGAATCACCTGAACCTGGGTGGTGGAGATAGCAGTAAGCAGAGATCATGCCACTGCACTCCAGCCTGGGCAACAGAAGGAGACACATATACACACACATGGACTGCCTAGGAGGAATAATATTCATATAAATGTCAAGTTTTAGTTCTGTATTTTTTGGTTTTTAGAAGCTCTGTGTCAATACCGGAAGCATTGACTTAAGAATTGTTAAATTAGCAACACAAATTTACAAGGGAGATTAAAGGAAAAGAATACTTACCACCATATGTCTTGAATTTACAGCTTAACTGTATCAGAAGTTCACTGGTAGAGTGATGAACTGTTGCTTTTTACTGCAGCTTCTGCTTAACAGGAGTAGCATTCTATCTCACTACATGGCTCATGGGCCGCGTGTGGCCCAGGATGGCTTTGAATGTGGCCCAACAAAAATTTGTAAGCTTTCTTAAAACATTACGGATTTTTTTTAAGCTCATTAGCTATCATTAATGTTGGTGTATTTTGTGTGTGGTGCAAGGTAATTCTTCCAATGTGGCTCAGGGAACCTAAAAGATTGGACACCCCTGCACTAAAGTAAAGGAAAATGGAGGCCTTACTTTTCAGATGCTGCCCAGCCTCGGGCCACTCCTAGTTGTTCTTATTCTATATTCCTGTATTTGTTTTCTTTTTTCAAAGACTTGGTTGGGAGAATTTTTGAAAGATGAAAATGTCCATAGTTGGCTCCTCTCAGATATGTTAAAGTGTTTATAATTAAGGGGCTAGAGTTATAGGCAACACCTTGTACCTTAACACCTAGAAAGTTTATTTCGATGCTAGGTTTTTACCTTTTTCAAGTCTTTTGTTAGTATAACAGTTGGATAATTTGATTATAGTTCCTGAAAAAGTTATTGTTAAAATTACTTCAAACTTTACAAGAAATGAGACCTCCAGATAATCACCTCAAATTTAGTGTAAAATTATAAAATGAACTTTTGTTTTTATTTTTGGCATGTAAAAAAAAAAAATCAGTGTTTTAAAATATAGCATTAGTTCCATTTACAAATACTGTTTCCAAAATAGGTCTTTTACCAAGGTCTGGTGAAATAATACAACCAGATAAAAAGTTTCTTTGGATACTTCTACTAGAAATAGGCTCAGGTTTTCACATGGAAAAGTATGGTGATATAGAAATACATTTTATTATCAAGCTTCCAGTATATTTACAAAAAGTTCGATGTAACAAAAAATATAAAAATGTACTGAACAGTCATTATAGACTACTTTGTACATTATCAAATGTTTCTAGCAAATAATTACTTCTTATACAAACATGACAAAAAGTTATGCAGGTTATACAGTATCTGGAGTAATTAATTCAACTCCAGATTCTTCAACAGTGCCTTTACAAAATTTTTTTGAAAACTTCTTAGGCATTTAACAACAAATACAAAGAGTGCAATTAATTTCATGGCTTGTAAAGTTTGATTATATAAGTTTAGCAAACGAACATCATTCCAGTTAATTTTCACCTTATGTAGTAAAACCAAAGTAGATTGCCTAGCAACTCAGAATATTTCATTTTGGGTGTGTTGATATAAACAGACTTCGGTGAAACTGGGAAATCATCCTCTATCATAGGGAAAGTAACATTGCTAAATTTTTAAAAAAAATTAATTTGGTTTAATCTTTGAAGCTTCTATAGAAGGACATATTACCAAGAGGGGAATATTTCCTGGAGGCATTTATGGGTAGACAGTACGGCATAATGGTTGGGAGGGTTAAGGGAGATTAGAGCCATACTGCTGACCTCCAAAATACATGTACTAACTGTCTGAAATTTGGCAGGTTAATCTCCCCTTGCCTCAATTTTCTTAACATGGAGTTCATAATGACTTAACACTATGGCTGTTGGGAGGGTAAACTAAAACATAAAAGAACTTAGAACACAGGAGCACTGCATAATGCTTGCTACTATTCTTTCAAGGGTATTTTTAGTCCTAGATCGGAGAGTAGCTTCAGGGATCTCTAAAGGCCTTCTCAGTCTGTTCATATACAAGAACATTCTTTTCTTTTGCTACCTCAAATTTGCTGGGCAATGATAGTTAACACTTTCCTAGTTTTTAGTTTATTTGACTACATTCATACAAAGCTGATCTTCACCGCAACACTGTGACAAAAGCAGAATTATAATCTCATTTTACAGAATGAGGAACTGAAGACAGACTGCCATCTGCCCAGGCCAACATAACTAACAAGTAATGGATCCAAGGCTTGAGCAGAAGTTTTGCTCTTTTACTCTTGTTAGAGTGGAGAAAGGAAAAAAGTCACTGTTTCTTACAAGTAGATGGTCCCACATCTTAAACTGGGGAAGATATTTAAAAATATTTTTTAAATAGCTCGCTGCTGGAGCTGAAATATAAAAAGTACTTCTTTCATTCTTTAATTTGCTGCACTGATAATACAGCTCTAGCCTTATAAACTGTTTCATGCTCCACTCCTATCCATTCCCCAAACTAATTAAAATAATTGATTTTAAAACACTCCAGGTATCTGCAAAGCCCTCCATAGGCTAAGGGAAGGGGAAAAAAAAAAAAAAAGAAAGGATACTGTTTGCTATACAATAACTGTAGCATTAACTGACCCTGCACTGGCCCTGCTAAAAAGCAGAAATTATTGAACCCTAGGCATAGAGATACATTGTGTAAAGTTGAGATCTGCTGATGGTGAAAGGTAGATCCAGTACTGGCATCAGGATGGTGTCAGAACGTGCATATTTAGCAGTAGAGTGGAGCTATGAAAAGACGTACAACTCAGTGCTTAGACCAGCAGTACTCTTCCTTTGTAACATCCTTTTTCCCTAATTATCTTAGAAGATGTTGCAACAGACAGAAGGTAACAATCCTTATGTTGTATAGAACATATTCAGAGTAGCAGAGCAACTCCCAAAAGGTTAGGAGTCACTGTTTTAAAGTCTTGACTGACCTAAAAAAGAAAGATGAAACAGCACAATGCTCTTTTTCTAGGCATCTAAGAAAAACCCTTCAATGCCTCTATGGTTGGTTAAACCAATGTTAAAAGTCCTTATAGTAGGATCACAATGGTAGCCTCACAGTTATCTCTTAAATACAAGCCTGTTTATTCAATCTTGTTAAGTCTTGTATAATTTAGCCAAGCTATATAGTAACTGGATGCTAGCTTGACTTGTTTTTCCTTAAAAAACAAAACAAACAACCAACAAAAATATATATATATAAAACAGAAAGGGAAGACAAATTAAGTGGCCCTATTGCACTAAAGTGAAGGATTAGAAAAAAAATACAAAACCAGTTATTGCTTAGGCTACAAAAGTTTATAAAAAGCTTCACCTTGATTCCATTATGAGTTCTTATTATTCAGTTTCCCTCCTGTACCTACTCAGTATGGACTACAGTATTGGTGTCACTGATTCTTTATCATATTTCCTCATATCTTTGCATCCTTGCAGATGACAGCCTACAAATAACAAGTTTTACAGCAAAATATCAGTCCATTAAGTGAAATCCTTCCTTATTTAGGTTAACTCAGCGATTAAGGATCTTCTTCCATATCATCTGGATTAGGAGCCATAATGAAGTGCTTTGGGTATACAAGGTTATGTGTGTATGCATGTATTTCCCAGCGAGCATCATCACTTTCATGTGTAATGTAACGTTCTCCAATGCGAGTTTCAAATTCTCTAAGGTCAAGCCAAGTCTGATAGTCCTAGGAGAAAATGAAGTAATGATGAAACATAAAAGAAACAAAATACTGTCTACCTGGTTTCTTGTTTTGTTTGTTTGTTTAGTGCCCGAGTCAAATAATTGATAGGCCCTACTCATAAGTATCTGCTATATGCTAAGTTCTACTTGTGATATTTTAAATTAGCAATTTAAAGAACATTTTCAAACTCAGTCTCCAATGAATGAAAGTAACTAATTTCCGAAATTTAAAAAAATTTGCTTCAGGCTTCTTAGGTAGCCAATAATAATCACTAAGACATTCTGTTCTATACTATGTGAGGCCTAAGCTTTACTCCTCAAAGTAGGGGGAGAGTACTTGGACACTTATTATTAGGATAATTTAGTAATTGGTAGACTAGATTTCATTTGGTTTAAAGCTAATTCTACCTCTCACTCCCTTTAAAATAGTTCTAAAGCTTCCCTCCTTTCTCTGAAGTTTGGAGGATATTTTTTGATAAATCTATAAAGTAACTTTGGGAGAATTAAGCCAAACATTTTAAATGGCATTTTAAAAATCTCTTCAATGCAAAAATAAACCCTTCATTGGACATTTAAAATAAAATATATTTGATAAATTAATATGTCATGTTAATCCTACAAAAAGGTGAAATGAACACATAGGTCTATGAAAGGCTAAGTCATGGCTTTCAGTTCATGGGAGTTTAACTGCCCCTGTCATTACCTATTTGAAATGCGGTACAGTTTACAGAGATTCAGCCATAGTACAAATTAATTACTGAAGAGCACTTACATTATTTTGTTGATCTTAGAGTGGTTTCATTAGGTAGGACAAATCAGAGTGAACTACTCAAATGAGGATTGCCAAAGACAGAATACGTTTTTTACCTGTAGCCAGGGATGACTAAGAGATTTGTCAACACTATAACGTTTTCTCATCTTCACTTGAAGCAGATTGTTTATCAAATCAATTGCTAAGGGAAAAGACAAAAGAAGAGACATGAATGGGTGTATAGAGTGCCCCAAACCTGTGACTCTGCCTAGAAGGCAGTTCAACCCATAGAAATACAGGGTTGAGGAATTTTTGCTTCTCAAGGATGTGGACTTTTAGCTAACATGTTAAGTGAATCATAAATGTTTACCGATTTAAATGTATCTGTCCAGTTTTCATTGCCTTTATAAGGCAGTATAGAGTACAGGTTAAAAGTATGCACTCTGGAACCTGACTGCCTGGGCTGAAGTCTGGTTCTGCCACCTACTAGCTGTGATACTGGGTCAGTTACTAAATTATGCCATGCCTCAGTTTCCTCATGAAGCTGCTGACATGTAAAGGGCTTAGAACAGTGCTAAGTACCTAAGTGCTAAGTATTAGCTATTATTATTTAAAGATTAATGAAACAGACTCTCTGATCCCACCCCCCACCCCAATGCTGCTTTCTAGTACCTGACTTGGTCTGGAAAAACACTGCCTTGCCCCTACAGACATGGCTAGACTGAGGTGGTAACTTAACTACCAAATCATACTTTTAATAAATAGGTTTTCAGGGTGTTTTAGTGTACATGGTGAGTTCTTGGCATATATATTTTATTCAGTTATTTGGAGAATGGATCAACTGCCAAACCAAGGCAACCAATAACTACATACTAACTATAGCCCTATATGATACAGTTGAAATACTGTTAACAAAAGGCTAGATCCAGACACGAACCAAATGGAAAGACTTGTACCATCCTAGTTCTATTTCTTGTCTGTATACTACCAAACTAGCAAAGATTTTCCATAAGTATTTTATGAATTTCTCTGTGTTCCAAATACTTCAGACCTTTATCCCTTGTTCCTTAAAATGTGGTCCACCATGTGCACCACAATCATTTGGAGTTATTTAAAATGCACATTCCTGAGTCATCATTCCAACTAATGAATCTCAATCTCTGGGATTTCTCTTCTAATAAACTCATTAAGTGATTATGATAGAAAAGGTCTACAGAAGACACTGTCCCAGGGGCTCTGAGATAACATTGGTTAACATCAAAAACTCTCTTATGAGCTTCTTCAATTAGCTTTCTTCATTACCAAGCAAACCTGCTACTGTCTTCATGTGTTCCTTAAATTTTTCTCAGTTTAATGGAATATTAGTTAATCCTATGGTTAGGCCTAGTACTTTTGGAAGAACGAAAACCCTGTTACCTGGGTTGTCTAAATCCAGGTGGGGTCCCCAGCATTGGTTCTATTAGCTTCTATTGGACAGTAAAATAATGTTTTAAGCTGTGTACTTGTCCTTCCTATCAGTATCAGTAAACTAAAGAGGGCCAACCAAGTTATTCTTGATGGGTACAGAACCAGGAGTTGCAAATTCAAAAGCCTTCAGTAGGCAGGAAAGAGAGATGTATGCAGTTTCCCAGCAGAGGTCTATAGGAGAGTGGAATACTGCAGTGTCTGTTGAATATAAAGTTCACTTTAGGTATAAGGAACCAGAGTTAGTTATTCATTCAAGGAGCTCACAATCTTGTTCTGAAGATTAGAAAAGTCGATTATGAAAAGATTGAACACTTAAGAAAAAAATGGGGCTGGGTGCAGTGGCTCATGCCTGTAATCCCAGCACTTTGGGAGGCCAAGTTGGGAAGATCAGTTGAGTGCAAGAGTTTGACACCAGCCTGGGCAACACAGTGGGACCTCATCTCTCCAAAAAATTAAAAAATTAGCCAGGCATGGTGGCCCATGGTACATGCCTGTCATCCCATCTATTCAGGAGGCTGAGGTGGGAGGATCACTTGAGCCCAAGAGTTGAGGCTGCAGTGAGCTGTGTTTGTGCACACTTTAGCCTGGGTGACAGAGGGAGACCCTGTCTCAATAAAAATAAAAAGTAATAAAAAAGCCCAAATGCTTTTTAGCCTAAGTAAATTTCACATAGTTTAGAAGAGTAGTAGTTAGGGAAGACTTCATAGATGTGCCACGAATTAAGGGGTCCTCAAATTTTAACAGGAATTGAAGATGGGAAAAAAAAGGTCTAAGCAAATTGCAGGAAACAGTTCAGAAGAGTAAACAACTAGTTTTGTGTAGGGAGTAGTGGGAGATGAGGCTAGAAAGTAAGCATGGACTATATCACAGACATTATACCTGTAAGGTGGTTAGAGAGAAGCCAAAGTGTTTGGGAGCACCATAAATGAAGGTAATGTTTCCTGAAGATGCATTTGGCAGTAGTGACTGGGAAGGACCAAAAAAGAGTTTAATAGGTAAGAGTTAAAAAGGTATTTTAGTGGTTTGAGAATGAGGCCATTGGAGCCTATGTAGTGCTATG